>NC_051155.1:25776437-25996436 GCF_013339745.2 Dermacentor silvarum
GTGAATGCTTTGAATATATTCCAATATTGGAAACCATTCAAGCTGTTTCAAGAGCTCGTAAGCTGTTTGGAGAAACAGGAGAAAGCTGCTCAACTCTTCTACGGGACGTGTGTGATGGCACATATTATCAGGAGCACAGCATATTCCAAAATGCCAACAGCAATAAGCTAATAAAACTTCAACTATATTTCGATGATTTCGAAATTTGCAACCCTCTGGGAAGTAAGCGTGGAAGGCAAAAACTCCTAGCTGGGTATTTAACAATTCTAAACTTTTCCCCAAACTTTCGCTCCAAGACAAATGACAAATACTTGGTCCTTCTGGCGAAAAGTTCCCTTGTAGCCAAGTACTCTTTGCTTGAAATTCTCCGGCCACTTATTGAAGACCTCCAGAAATTAGAAGAAAGTGGTATTGAGTTGAACGGTGAAGTAGTTAAGGGCTCACTTTTGTTCGTGTGTGGTGATAATCTGTCAAGTCATCAGATTGGTGGCTTCCGTGAATGTTTTTCTTCTAGACCGATCTGCCGTTACTGTATGGCAACAAAAGCAGAAATTAATGAGAAGTGGCATGAAGAAGACTTCACCATTAGAACAAAGCAGATGCATGCTCGTCATGTCCAGCTGATGCAGCAGGACCCAAGCCTTTCTAGTGTCTATAGTATAACGAGTAAAAGCTGCCTGAGTTCCTTGCAGTCATTTGATGTGACTCAAGGACTACCACCCGATGTTATGCACGACCTATTTGAAGGTGTAATGCCATTTGTGATGAAGCACGTCATCCGGCACATTATATCAAGTTGTGATCTGACCCTTGAACAGCTGAACGAGAGGCTTGCCTCATTTCCTCTCCAAGGAGCAGACAAGAAATCCAGGTTGCCTCCACTAACACGTCAGGCAATATTTGGGACGTCAAGCATCAAGGGGTCAGCTGCTGAAAAGCTTTGTTTTTATTGCGATAGCAATTATATGGACACTCAAAAGCAGATTTCTGCCGTCGGCGTCGCCGTCGCCGTCGCCGTGAGGTTCCGTATGACGTCATTTGGAGAAGAAATCGTCGCCGCGCGCCGAACGCTGTATGTGCGAGTGAAAGGGCGCGAGGGGCGCGTCTTTCACGGGGAGTGAACGCACGGCGGAGAACAAACGCGCGTTCTGCGCCGTGCTCGCTTAAGGGCTGCAGAAGTAGGCGTCTCTGTTCTCCTTCACAATCACCATGTATGTAGAGCAAACGCGCCTTCTTCCAACGAGCGAGAGGCCGTGGGGGAGGGGGAGGGAAGGGAGGCGACGTTTAGCTGCGGCACGCAGTGCCTATTTATATCAGAGGCTCCGGCAACAGTCACCAACGCCGCACGCATTTTGAGCGAACGCGGGCAAAACGCCGATGGCGTCGACAACAGTTCTGCGTGTTGTTGCTACCAAAGCCGCTCACCTTACTTCGTATGACATTGCTGTGTTGCTATCGCATTCATTGCTTCGCCCTTAGGGCAAAACTGTGACATTTTTTTTCGTTTTTTTTTCTTTACTTGTGGGTGACATTGTTCCAAAAGGAAACGCAGCATATGAAGTGTACCTCGCATTGCGTGCTGTTCTAGACATTGTTCTTGCTCCCCAAGTGTGCCATGGTGCAGCTGCACATTTGAAAGTGCTCACCGAAGACTTTTACTGTGCCTTTAAGGACACTTTTGCAACTGTGAACATAATACCGAAGATGCACTACTTGGTTCACTACCCTAGACTAATGCTTTTGTATGGCCCTTTGTCAAAACTCTCTTGCATGCGCTTTGAGGCTAAGCATCAATTTTTTAAATCGATTTCCAGGAAAACTCGCAATTTTAAGAATATTTGTTCAACATTGTGTCGCCGACACCAAATGCAGGTCATGTATGCCTTGTCTCAACCCCAGGAATCTCAGACTACTGTAGGAAGCAAGAGAGTGGATGCAAGTTAATTACCTAACCTTTTACATGACAGGCTCCAAGAACTTATTCTACATTTGACAGATTTGCACTGTGTGATCTCCATTACCACACCTGAAAGGACACTCACTGTAGGTTGTGTGATACCTATTCATGTAGCAAGTGATGACTTGCCTCATTTTGCTAAGGTAACATTAATAGCTGTGTGTGGCCTGAAACTGTTTGTGGTTGCCTCACTACTTGACACTAAGTACTTTGATGATCACTATCATGCTTTTGTTGTAGAGACCACAGCTCACAATGTTATCATTGAAGATATTAAGCACTGCGGAGAGTTTTTTGAACAACTGTACATGTACAAAAAGAGAAATTGTCACTATGTCAGCCCTCGCTCCGCTTTTTTCACTGATGCAGACCAATAAATCCCAGAATTATGGTTAGCTATGCAGAGATTATTATTGCGATAGCAATTATATGGACACTCAAAAGCAGATTTCTGCCGTCGGCGTCGCCGTCGCCGTCGCCGTGAGGTTCCGTATGACGTCATTTGGAGATGAATTCGTCGCCGCGCGCCGAACGCTGTATGTGCGAGTGAAAGGGCGCGAGGGGGCGCGTCTTTCACGGGGAGTGAACGCACGGCGGAGAACAAACGCGCGTTCTGCGCCGTGCTCGCTTAAGGGCTGCAGAAGTAGGCGTCTCTTTTCTCCTTTACAATCACCATATATATGTAGAGCAAACGCGCCTTCTTCAGACGCGCGAGAGGCCGTGGGGGAGGGGGAGGGAAGGGAGGCGACGTTTAGCTGCGGCACCAAGTGCCTATTTATATCAGAGGCTCCAGCAACAGTCACCAACGCCGCACGCATTTTGAGCTAACGCGGGCAAAACGCCGATGGCGTCGACAACAGTTCTGCGTGTTGTTGCTACCAAAGCCGCTCACCTTACTTCGTATGACATTGCTGTGTTGCCATCGCATTCATTGCTTCGCCCTTAGGGCGAAACTGTGACATTTTTTGACTAATAGGTTTAATCACTGAGCTAGATAAATTTTGAAATATTTGTGTGGACATCGTGTAGGCAACATTCACTGTTCACACTTCCTAAAGCAGCCATACTTTAGAGCTCAGTGCTAATTGAAAATCAAGGAAGGTTTGTATAATTGAACAGCATTTCATGTTGCTTAGCCATGGCAATCAAAACGGCCCTGCATGTTTTGCGATTGAAGTTAGTGCTGCACCAGTATTAATTTGCAACGCCAAGAGTAGGTGCGGCATGTTTCACCAATTTGAGGTATCGGCTGCAAACCAGAAGTGTAGTTTGTTTCCTCAGAAATCTATCTCGGTGCCTTGCAACATTCAGTTGTGTGCTTAGTTATGTCCTTTTTATTTCTCACTGCATTTCCCACTGTGCAGTGTGTACACTGGA
This sequence comes from Dermacentor silvarum, assembly GCF_013339745.2. NCBI lineage: Eukaryota > Metazoa > Arthropoda > Arachnida > Ixodida > Ixodidae > Dermacentor > Dermacentor silvarum. The sequence continues at coordinate 25,779,772 of NC_051155.1, forward strand.
AAACATCTCTTTAGGCCAAAACATGTACATAATTACCATTCATGTTTCCTCATCAGTATAATTATTTTATCCTTCTCATAGTTGCCTAGAAGCAGCATAAAAAGAAAGGAACTGTGTTTACAGAAACACGTTTACCGTGTTTCCTCTTGCACAAAAGTTACATTTTTGCTGCATGCTCACTGAGAAATCTCCATGCGTTTATGCACTTTTTTTCTTTACTAGTTCATCATGTGACTGAATATTTCCTCTGAACTCTCTATAGTCGTTCTCTTGTCCGCAGTCTTGTTTTGCTGTTGTTCTGTTGACTGCATGTGATGTTTTGCATAACCACTGTGGCTTAAGTTGATGTGATTGAGGTGACGCTGAACCTTTCTGAGGATGGTTTTTATAAGCCAGGATCGTGGTCCGATGTGAGGCGGTATTTCCCCTTCAATCCAGTCTGGCTTCTTTAAAAACTGTCGGATAAGCACTTCCTCCCCTACTGAGATGCGACGTGATTGCCTGAATGTCTCCTGGTGCTCAGGGATCTGTGTCTCCGGCTTGAGTAGGTCAAGAGGACACAAAAGTTCTCGTCCAAACGTCGCTCTCGCAGGTGTCATTCCTGTAGCCCTGTGAACTGTATTGTGTTCCCGATACAGGAACCTCGCAAGTCGACACTGTATGGACCACTTTGTATCCATCAGGAGTGCTCTCTTCAGTTCTGCCACATAGCATTCTGCCTGGCCGTTCGTTGCAGGGTGATACGCGGGCGATGTGGTGGCCTGTATGCCATTTGACGCATAAAATTGCTTTATTTCGCTAGAAATAAATGCTCTTTCGTTGTCAGAGATGACTTTTCGGGGTATGCCGAACGTAGCAAAGAGACTTCGGAGTACATCGATGACAACTGCGGATGGTGGTTGTGTCACATGATGGACTTGCACCCACTTTGTGTACGCGTCCTCAACAACTAAGTCCCATGTAGTGGCCCCGCGAAATCAATGTGCACTGTATTCCACGGTGTCTGGGGACGGTCCCAGGTGGGAATGGGAACTTTGGGTGGACTCTTCTGTGTTGACTGGCATTCACGGCACTGTAGCACTGTTTCTTTCATGACCTTGTCAATTCCAGGCCACCATACATAGCTTCTTGCACACTTCTTCATGGCTACCTTGCCTCGGTGACCAGCATGTAGAAGTTCCAATACGTGAGACCGTGCTGAGCTTGGTATAATCACCCGTGATCTAATCGTGAGGCACTCGCGATGAGTTGCCAGTGCAGTCGCTCTTCGTCGGTAAGGAGTGAACTCATCTCCAGTGAGTTTCTCCACTGTGCCATCCTGTACTGACTTGTACAGCCTTTGCAGGATCTTGTCTTTCTGAGTCAGACGTGTTATCCATAGCTGTAAATGGAGGTCATGACAACGCTTCAAATAATGGTACGTCACCTGGTGGCCATGGCTCGTCGGTGCGTTCTGATAATGGCAATCAGCTTAGCGCATCTGTGTTATGATGGTTCTTGCCATTCCTGTAGACAATGCTGTAGTCATACGCTGATAACTTGATGCACCATCTGGTCAGTCGCGGTGAGGGGATTTGAGCCATTGGTTTCTCTGGGCCCAGTATGTCGAGCAGCGGTTGAAGGTCAGTGACAAAAGTTACCTTTCGTCCCGCAATATATTTGTGGAACTTATGAGCTGCAAACACTACAGCAAGGCCTTCTCTGTCCGACTGCGTAGCTTCGTTCTGCTGGCCCTAGTCTCCTTGATGCAAAAGTGATCGGTGCCTCTCTATTCTGGTCATCATGTTGAGACAGAACAGCTCCTATGCCATATGGTGAAGTGTCACAAGAGACAAGAAGCTCCTTCCGTTCGTTGGTCTGACTGAGAAGCAATCTCTTCAGTTCGTCAAAAGCTTCTTGATGCTGGATTTCCCATCACGTGGCGGCCTTCTGAAGGAGCTGGTAAAGACAGCTGGCAATTGTTGCCCCGTTTCTCAGGAATCTGTCGTAGAAAGCCAGCATTCCGAGAAATGACTGTAGCGCTTGCTTGCAGTTTGGTGCTGGAGCCACCGTAATAGCTTGAACTTTCTTTTCACTGGTGTGAACTCCTGTTTCGCCAATTCGATGTGCCAGAAAAGAAACTTGTTTCGCTGCAAAACAGCACTTGTTTTTATTGAGGCGCAGATTGTACTTGCACAGCCTGTGAAGGACTTCTTCCAATCTGCCAGCATGTTCTGCGGTGTCCTTTCCACTGATGATCACGTCATCTAAGTACGCACAAACGTTTGTGATGCCAGACAGCATAGTCTCCATGAAGCGTTGAAAAATGGCTGGTGCTGCAGAGATCCCAAAAGGTAACCGTTTGACCTTGTAGAGTCCTTTCAGCGTGTTCAGGGCCAATATCTCGGCTGTCTCCGGTGTTACATGAAGTTGCTAGTAAGCCTGTGCTATATCCAGTGTGCTGAAGATCTTGCCGCCCCTTAAGTGGCTGAGAACCTCGTCTGTTGTGGTAAGTGGGTAATCTGCCTTCTTCAATACTTGATTCACTGTACAACGGTAGTCGCCGAATATTCGCAACGAGCCGTTCTTCTTTTGAACGAGTACAAGAGGTGCTGCCCAATCCAAATGCTGCGTAGGCTCGATTATGCCTTGATTTTGCAGTCGATCCAGTTCAGCCTCTACAGCTGACCGCAGCGTGAAGGGAACCAGCCGTGCTTTTATAAACTTTGGCTTTGCTCCTGTCATAAGTTCGATTTGTACCTCAGGACCGACGTGTCCTGAGATGTCGTCGAACACAAGACTGATACTTGTCCAGAAGCTTAGAAACGAGTTTGTCGTCTGATACGTCATTGATGCCTGTTATCTGTATACCCAGATGAGTAAACCAATTTCGTCCGAGGAGGTTACACCCTGTTTCTTTGATAACGACGAGCGGTAACAAACATCTTGTCCCTGTACATTACTTTCACTGTTGCACAACCGAGAACTCGGAAGAGCCTGACCTGACCATGTGCATAGAAGAACGTTCGTCTGAAGCAGTGGTGGGTCATGTGTCCACGTGGCTTTGTATGTGGCCTCACTGATGAGAGTGCAGGCTGCACCTGAGTCGACCTCGAAAACCAAGGGCTTGCCATGTATGCGAAGCTGAATGATGAGCTTCTGCGTGCTGGACGCGTCCCCTAAGGAGTTGAGCTCGTAAAGCGCCACATCTGGTGTTGAGGCAGTTGGTGAAATTCCTTGTCGTGGATTTTTGATATTGTTGTTCCTCTTAGTTCTTGCTTCTTTCCGCTTCTCTATGCACGCTTTTTCAATGTGTCCGCGTTTCTTGCAGTAGTTGCAGGAAGCTGTCTGAAACTTGCAAGTGTCCAGACTATGTTGCACGTCACAACGCCAGCAGCGTTGATTCTTCTTTGGTGCATAGGTATTCGAGCTACCTTGTTTTTCTGCCTTGCAGATGCTTGTACTGGCTTCGTGAATGTCTTTAAATTCCGCCTTCACGTTTTTCTGATCTTCAATGGCGTTTTCAGCTCGCAGTGAAAAGTCAAACGCGTTCTTGAACATTAAGTGCTTTTCTGCGAACAACTGTTGCTGGACCTTCTCGTTCCGGAGACCACAAATGAAACGATCCCGCAACATTACGTCAATAGGCAGCATTGTCGGATTTGCAGCCATGTCTGTGCTGGTTCCGAAATTACAATCAGCTGCTAGTTTTTTTAGCGCTGTCGCGTAATCACTGACCGTTTCGCCATGCAGTTGGTCACCTCGTTGGAAGCGTGCCCTGCCGAAGAACTTCAGAAGGTCGTGGATCAAAATGAGCCGTGAGCATCTCGATTATGTCCTTGTAGCACACTTGGCTGGGCTGCTTGAGTAGAACGAGAGCGCACACAACGTCGTAAGTCTGTTCCCCGTACAACATGAACAGATGAGCAAGTTTCTTGGAAGCGTTCGAAATGTCGTTAGCTTCGTAAAAGAATTGAAGCCTCCCATACCAGGATCTCTATGAGACGGAGCTGCCACTGAATTCGGATAGCCGACCGAATTCGGCGTCGCCATTTTGTTCCATCGGTGAAGTGCTGGTGAGTCCAGAGTCTTCCTCGTTGCCAATTGTTGCGTCTCTACAGCCGTAGTTGGCTTCTGACAAGTCCTGTGCCGCCATTTTGTTCCTTCGGTGAAGTGCCGGTGAGTCCAGAGTCTACCTCGTCGCCAATTGTTGTGTCTCTACAGCCGTAGTTGGCTGCCGATGATTTATTAAACTCAAGGAAACAGTAACATATTAGGAGACGGTGGGCCAGGTGTCGGAGCAAAAACTCGCGAGGTGTTTGATTTGTGAGGTGCGTTCATGCCAGAGCACCAGTGCCTTCGCACACGCACTTCATCACACAACTGAATATTTTCTCTGAACTCTGTATAATCGTTTTCTTGTCCGCAGTCTTGTTTTGCTTTTGTTCTATTGACTGCATGGGATGTTTTGCATAACCACTGTGGCTTAAGTTTATGTGTTTCTGAAGAGCCTCAGCACTTGCACACACTGAGAAATCTGTGTGTATATGCTTTTTTATTAATAATTTTTTCTCTACTAGCTCGTCGCCTGTTTTACAGCCTCGTGAATGCCTGAAATAGGAGAACTGTTACTTCATTTTTCCACCATTTACTTGTATGAAACTAAATATTAGGCATTGAATTTTCCTGTATGGTCATCATCTTGCCCGCAGTTTTGTTTAGCTGTTGTCCTGTTGACTGTGTGTGACATTTTGCATAACCACTGTGGCCTAAGTTTGTGTTACTGAAGATTCTCGAAACTTGCAGACAGTAATGTACTGGACCTTTTGTGTTTCCATTATTGCTTGCCCTTGTGTGCGTGGTGATGACCGTAATGTACACTGATATACATAGGTTGCATGTGCGTCACAGTGTGGAACACTGGGATACGGCGCCATGAATTACCGCACACATTGCAGCAGACAACACTGTTGCCATTCTCACAGTATTGTGCTCTGCGAGCGTCGCATTCCCCATTGACAAGTGCTATGGCTATTTGTGCAATGTTTGGCTGCCGGATGAAATGTAAATTCATGTCGAATAAAAAGGAACCAAGTACAGAAATGTATTCGATTCAATTTTATTTCCTTGGTAGGAGGAGACAACACAAAAAGCTGTGAACACAGCTTGACAAAGGTCCTGCCCCCTATGGCAGGACATTGTTTGCCTAAGGTGATATCAAACCAGTGCGACCGCCCGAAGTAGGGGTCCAAGAAGTGGAGAGGCTCATGCGGATCAACAAAAAGGAATTGAAAACACTGAACAATGAAACCACTGAACAGGTTATGTTTGTAGTGACCCATCTTGGCACTCAGCATGCCACCACAGAGTTGATAAGTGCACACTGCATCGTGCAGAAGCGGATTTATGTCCAAAGCTGAAGCGCCAGGTACATCGGGGCAAGCATACCTTGCTTTTCATGGAAATCTATCAAGTTATTTGATGAAACAAACCCCGACTTGGCGTTAAGCAAGTTCAGTCATGGATGCAGGAAATTTTAGGCGCAGTAAATTGGTTGTAGCAAAGAATGTTGTTTCTTCTACAAGTGCCCTATCAGGTGAATCTTGTGAGGTTGCCATGTTGTTGGCCGGCACAAAGCTAGCAATAATTCTGTTCTCCACAAGCTTTGCAAGCAGTTGTTGTGCTCCTGTTTCAGCTAATTGCAAGTTGTCAACATGACTTCAGGAAAGGATAATCTACCATAATTCAACTTGCCAAGTTAAACGCAATCTTGCACTTAGTATCAACAATTGCAGCCAAACCGACATAACTCTGCTTGATTTATCGAAGGCGTTTGATCGGGTGAGCCATACCAAACTTAATTTCTTTATTTATCAAAGGCGTTTGATCGGGTGAGCCGTAACAAACAATTTCAAAACTACTAAGCACTATTGAGGATGGAGAAATTATAAATTGGGTGAAAGACTTTCTAAGCGACCAAACATTGTTCATGGTTTTTGAAGGTGCATCATCAAGGACAGCTTCAGTTATTTCGGGTGTCCCGCAAGGATCCATCCTGTGGCCATTATTATTTCTTATCTTTGTAAATGACATCAGAGCCGACATAGATTGCAAAATAAACTTTTCGCAGACTGCATCATCTCAGGGAAACTAACAATCGTCATGATCACTTGGCTCTATAAATCTTTCACTAGATAGGATAGCACTAGATAGGTGCGAGCAGTGGCAAATGTCTATCAACATATCAAAAACATTCTGTATGTTGATAAGAAAAAAAATAACCATCCGAATTTACTTAAATAATTAACATCACACCATTGCAAAGAGTTACCAGCAGAAATATCTCGGTGTCGCCTTGACTTCCGATCTGAGATGGGATATGCCTACTGTCGCAGCGCTGCGCATCTGAGCCCGAGAAAGAAAAAGTAGAGTGGGGGCGCGTGATCTCGGCTGTACTCCGCACCAGCTGGCCCGCAACGACGTCACAGCAGCGGCTCTGTGTCAACTGTTTCTCCTACGAAGATGCCTACCATTCACACCGACACATACTAAGCTCTTAACCTACATAACATTCGTGCGCCCAATCTTAAATCATGCTAACACTGAATATTTCCCGAATACTGTCACTAATTTAGCCAAAATTGAACAGGTACAAAGGTAGGCCATCAGGTTTATTCATAACAAACAACTATAAGCTAACCAACTCGCCCACTGACCACTTTAGCATCTTCCGGACTACCTACGCTCGAGACAAGAGCAAAACTGGCACGTCTGAGGTTTCTGTACTAACTCCTGCATAAGCACAGCCGGATCGATGCGTCCGAATACATCTTTCTTGCAGAATCACGAACACTAACAAACAAACAAGCATACACTCTAAGAGAATACGCTTATAATAACAATAGCTTCAAACATTCTTTTTTTACTCTGGCAATGGAATTGTCTAGACCCATCCATTACTAACACACAATCCTTGGCAGATTTCACATCGAAAATTGAAACTATGTTTAATAATTAGTAGTCTCTTTCATAGCAAAGAGCCAGTTGGCTGCTTTTTAGTTGTGTGCATCTTTCGTGGTGCATAAATCAATCTGCTATCCTGTTTGCATGTAACTGTAATAGGTACTGTTTTTATGCCGTATGTTGAAATATAGTTCCATAGTGTTCATGGCATTGTAGTGCTAATGACCTCCTGCTTTAGTCCCGTAAAGGACTGGCAGTATTGTGAATAAATAAACAAATTTATGTAAAAGAACAGTGATAAAAATTAACCCCACACTTCATTAGTCGACACAGAAGTACCAGGCATGCTTTCTGTAAACACTGCTTCCCCACATGGCGACACTGCAGCGTGGTCCATTGTGACAAAGATCATTGATGTTTAAAAGTTTAATTTAAACCAAGCTGTTAATGGGAGCACTGGTGCTGCGATTCCTTTGCAGCGTATGTGCTCGGTGATGGCAGGCGCGTGACCTGACAGGACCTAACACCACGTGCAACCTATGTATTGATACAACTGCGGTGATTGATATTGACATAAAAAGTTCCCCTTTTTGTTTATTTGTGGAATCAATCTTTTTAGTATAATCTCAGTATGTTGCACTTTCTTAGGTTGTTTCCCCGACTTAGTTTGTGCCTGTTTGTGCCTGTTTACAGTCAAGTTGGGACACTAAGTGCCAAATGAAATGACCAGCAAACAGGCTCTTATTGCACTTTTATACTGAGCAAGTATGCACACTCCTGTTCTGCATAACAAAACGTAACTTCCTACAACAAACCTGCACATGTAATGTCGACTCGGAGGCATCTCTAAAGCACATCGATCTGTTAATAGTTTGATAAATTATATTTAATGAAAACTTTCATGTAGATGCTCAGTATGTGCCAGTGGGTCTGCCCATTCTTGACCAAGCCTCCAGGATTTGTATAGCATCAAACAGGTATCACCAATAAACAAAGCTTTGCATCACATTGATTTGAAAGAGTGTATTGGATCTGCATGCATTCTCAGCAGCACTGAATTGAATATGTATTGGAACAAAATCAGCAGCACTGAATTGAAGATGCATTGGAACAAAATCAGGCATGGACAGTTAAGGAAAAAGACTGTGAAAAACAACGAACATGTAAATATGTAATATGTATATACATGTGTGCATTATTAATACATAACAGGTTAGGAATGCTTGCAATATTTCCCTGCTGCCTTCCATTCTTCCCTCATGACAGCGATGCTTTGAGACAGTGTTATACTGCATCACCTTCGGGATCGTTCCACACTACCCAGTCCTTTCCTCATATCAGCTAATGGTAGGTAAAAGCCTGCAACATTGATTCATTTCGATCTTGTTTTAAGATTTCTTTCTTGGAATACTAATGCCGATGTCATTTCACCAGTCTATTTCTATCACCGCAGTTTCACCACAGTATCATAAAACACAAACAAAACTTGAAAGAAACGTTTTTTACAATATTAAAAAAAAGTATCCACTGAGAACAAGTGTTAACATCCTGTTTGCTGCCACTGGAAAAGGCAGCTTATTCAGAACAGATTTCTGAATACTTCAATAAGTAACAGCAGGTTGTGCAAAAGCTGATGTTGTGATGAGTCATAACTAGCAGATGAACATTGCTTTCAATGTACTTCATACTCACGTTTTTATAAAAGGCTGCAATAAGAATGGTGTACTTTGGTTTTGCTTCTACTGCTGACATTCATAGCAATTTCTGTAGAAATACGTGCACCATATGCAAAATACAAAGTTGATAATGAATCAGTATTCCGAAAGCTGCAATGCTGTTTTTACCTTGTACAATAAGCGAGATGTAAAGATATTCAATAAACAACAGACAGTAATGAAGACAACTGCAGACTTGCATTTCCTCATTTGACGGGATGTATAAATTATTTATAGCAACCTAGCTGGGCTCATGCAGCAACCTCACCCATACGATCTGCGATACGAGTTGACTCGTAGGCGGGCCGCACAGCAATCGTGTGTAGCGGTGGTTTAGCGTGGCTTGCGTACGTGTTGCTCTTCGCTGCCAACAATGTCAAGAAAACCAATTGCATGTTCATTCAGACGCTATGAAATTGTACAGACGTTAATTGTGTTGACGAATATAGGTGCGTCATTACGATCTAACTGCGGCCGGATTGCAAAGCGCCGCGGCCGCGGGTCAACGTTCTAGGCCTGATGGTTCCCAGCGATATCAGCGGCTGCAAGGGCCGGGAGCCCAATTTGGACGGCACTCCAAAGCATACCGCTTGCGTTGATATACCTTTAGTAACATCGTTTGTATAAAACGAAGTAGCGCTCAGCGCAGACGTTTCTTTGCAGCTGCTTGGCTGCGAAGTATTCCGATCGTGCATGCAATCTGACTCCGACGCGCTGCTCGACGGATCACGCGCAAAGCAGGTGTCTCCCGAATGCGACGGAGATTACCGTCGATCAAGTCTGTTCCTTGCCGGTGAAACCGCACACGAGCGATGACTGCAGGCGACGAAATGAGGAGGCAGCGCGATACGTTTTGTCTTCTGCTTCGATTAGTAAACGTAGTTGTTGTATATGGCCAACTCGCACTTTCTGCTGCAATTCGACCATGAGTTTGTGAAATGCTAGCGGCACTTATACCACGACTTGTTTTGCATCCACAGCACTAACGGCGCGATTTCGGAGATTGAGCGGCCGTACAGTACAGCCAGAACACGACGCCTTGTACAGCCACACGGAATCTTATCGCATTACCGTTTCCTGACACACCGTATCGAAAACGTTTTGACGGCTTTTCAAGCCTACAACCCACGGAAGGAGTACAGTTTCGAGTTGAAGCGCAATGGACATGCAAAACCACGGCCGCTCGACGGGATGGCGCACGGTTGTGGCAAAACACATCATGACGCATCGAGGTGCTCTCGACCGAGGCAAAGACGTGCTTCACCGCAACACACGGTTTTGTTAGCAGACGCGAGACGCACCGAGCAGAAAATCGTGATTACCGATCATACATACACACATGTCGTGTTTTCGAGAATATGTGTGGGCTCATCTTGGATCGGTGTAAATATTTTGCTTGTATATATATATATATATATATATATATATATATATATATATATATATAGCATCAGTAATAAAGAAGAGAAAACGTGGCGATTCCTGGCGTGCTGTATATATATAGGCGCGTATAGGCGCGTATACTGCTGCGTGAACGAACGCGTAACAGATATGACCATGTTACGCACAACTTTAGCATTACTCCTGAAAGCATTACCACAATCACATTATTCAGCTGTGTGCCCAAGCACTCCCATGGGGAGTTTCTAACCACGTGACCTGAAACTCCGTGGGGAGTATAATAAGGTCATGTCGTTTTTATACTCCCCCACTTAGCAACGGGAGCATAATGACGACATGTGCCGTCTTTACGCCGCTATGACGGAGTAAATGATTAGGGCATGGGAGGATTTTAGGTTGACAAGCCGATAATACTCCCATCAGGGCTAATTTTTGCTTACAGTGTAAAGTGGGCTTCACTTTTAAATAGAAATGCATTGTTGGGAAGGCGTTTTTCCAGGGGCAGTATAAGTCGTCTTATGTTAAAATGTGAAGCCCCTGCACTTTTTATTATTTTATTATTTGTTTGCTATTGCCCCGATGCGCCCGCGTGTCCGAAACGCATTAGGCAGACGAAGTCCCAATTTGACCTGCCGAGGATGCCACCGCTATCTGGATATGAATTTCGCAATTAACCTATCCGAGCGCGCCGCTGTTGACATGGTAGAAATGCTGGAAAAGGGAATTCTGTTTGAGTTTCCTCGTAAGAGAATTATGTTTTCTCGTATATTCAAATTACAATCCGACGCCACCATGTCTGTAGGTTGTGGTTATAGCCGTACTTTACCATTTTTCTGACGGATTTCACTGTGAGAAATTAAATTTTTGTTCACTAACACATTGCGCCACGTGGAGGGCCTGCGCGGTCGAGGTTGTTCGTGTTGATTTTCTCCGCCACGGATGCCGACATCCACGCTGACGCCGGATCTTGCTTCGACACGGAGCCCTTAACGCTATCGCGTTAAAACACAGCTTTAGCGCACCGCCAATGGTCCCACTATAGGTGCCATAAATGCATTTGTTGTTATAAGAAACTACCCTCTCGGCGCAGACTGTTGAAACAGGTTGATACTCGGCCGATACTTTGAAATAAAATTTCCTAGATATTTTGCCCCTTGAGTTACGCTTGTGCATTGCCGAAAAGTTTCAAAGATTAGTGAAAGGGCAATGTCCAGGTTACCTGGGTATGCGATGGTATGATATTTCTATTATTCGTCCTTTCCCACTAGAGACTAAGCCAACAAGGAAAATGAGGTCGTTGTGGAAGCCTTTCTGGAAGAAAGTATGCTGCGTCACACTGACTAGATTAATTTCGAATTGTTTTTAAAGCGCAGCTCTTAAGCGCCAGATCCTGCTGCTAGTGTCGGCGTTCCTCATAAGTGACAGACTTAGCCCAGCGAAGGATGCAAAGCGAGCTTAGCGTAGCGGGGGATGAAAGACGGTGAAAGCCAGGAGAGCACGAGGAGGAATGCGGAGGAGGAGAGTATGTCGAAACCGTGAGAAGAAAAGCGCAGCGCCGCGCTAGACGGGCTCTACGGAGACGATGGCTACGAGATGGCGCCAAAGTAGCGCGCGTCGTCTGTTCACCGATGACACCAACGATAAGGCATGCGACGAGTGCGTCCACCGATACCATATATGGAAACAAAGCGCTGCATAAGCGAGCTTTCGGGCATCTGCGGGGACTTTGTGAATCGCGCCCACGCGTCAGCCACGCGTTTGCTCTCGCGATCGCCCTATAAGCGAGGAAGTGGCGCCACACTTTGCTGCGTTTGCAACGTGCCACACGAGGTAGATTGTCCCCGTGAGCCAATATATCGCGAAATAAAAACACGTATAAAGCTGCGCTCAAATATCTCGTTAGGGAGTATCGTAACTGTTAACCAATTAAAAAAAATTTCACTGTATAACATCCCCAAAATGTCTCCTAAGAATCACTCATTGCTTTATTGATCGTTAGACCGCACAGTTATAAAGGTAGCTCAATAGAATGACTTAACAACCTTACCCTTTCTGCCCTCATGTAAGCGGATAATTTAAAACGCTTGCCACATGCGTCGCGTCCCACAACCACGATTACAAAAGCGCCAGTGCACCAAGCAACTTTCCTTTTCCTTCTCGCTGCAGCTAGTGATTTGAGACGCCATGTGACATTGCATCGTCTTTGCAATCGGCCCTCACGCGACCCCGAACGGGTTTTGAGCATACGTTAGTGGCGCGTTGTGTGTGCCAGTGTTCCTTAGTTCTCTCTACGCTGATGTTTCGTGTTTCGTACCACCGGTGGCGGCAGTACTTCCGCAATCAGAGCCTCCGCGTAGCGCCTGAAAACTTTAACTACACAGGTGTTTGAGAGTGACGCTAAGGGTTTTCTCTCGTGCAGTGCAGAAGCTACGTCAATTACGGTGCCTCGTGCATGTGTGTGGGTGCTTCGTCGTTCGCATTAAACTGATACGGTACGCGTAAGTCGTTTGCAATCCTCGAGATGGTGTAACATGTTTGCTACACAGTGTTGGTGAGGTTGCCGTCACACTCGTTACTCGCTATGGCGTTGCGTGTTCTACTGCAAATAGTGTCGGAGAGCTTCACGTCACAATCGTAGTGCATAAGACTGGGTACCATAAATGTATGCGTCAGTCTGCTTCACATGGCCCAAGAGGTTACCTCATCAGCGCACTTGATGTGCACACAACCCTAATCGTTCAATCGACAATTGTGTGCGCTGTTCGGCAAATGATTTGTACTAACATGTAGTGCCACGAGACAGCGAAGGGGCTGCTACTGTCGGTCGGACGAAAACGACGACATGGTGGCAAGCGCGATACCGGCAGGTAGCACGTGGGTAGAAAGGCCAAAGTTCAAAAGAGGCAGGCAGGTTTTGTTGTCGCGTACGGTAACCACAGTGTGCGGGAGGACGACAGAATGCATCAGGACCACGTCGAGAATCGGGGAAACAACGTATTCACCATCGCACACAGGAGGAGAGGGACTTAATGGGATGTACGTGGAGGCTTGCGGTGGCCGGTGGAGGAACTCGATAGAACATTAGCGGCTGGGAGTGTCCGATAGTACGTGGGCGTCAAAAGAGAGTTCCAGTTGAAGAACACCTGTGGAGCAGTCGATAAGGGCTGAGTGCGTTGAGAGAAAGTCTAGGCCGAGGGTCACGTCGTGGGGACGCTACGCAAGCCCGGCAAACAAACCAATGGTCTGATGGCCAGCAATGCACACTCGGGCAGTGCACATTCCAAGAACGGGAGACGGGCTGCCATCAGCGACCCGTACTGTGCTCTGAATTGCGGGCGTAATCATTTTGCGGAGCTGAGTATGGAGAGCAGCGCTCATTATTGAAATCGGCGCTCATGTGTCTATCAGGGCCGTAACGGTGACGTCGTCCATTTCAATGCCAGAAGGTTTCGGCGCGTAGGTACAGTCAACAGAGGATTTGTATATCGGGTCACTGATGCAGCGTCACCTCCGGGAGATGCATGGCTTAGTTTTTCGGAGCGTCGGTCCCAGGCCGTGCAGGGGACGATGACCGGTATGGTCGTGGCGATCGAGATCGAAAGCCTTGTGGGGACGATCAGCCGCTAAACCTGGAGTGTGGAATAGCGGCATCTAAAGCATCGGGAGCATGTGGATCAGAGCGAGGCGAAAACTGTCCAGTGTTGCCTCCAGGACGACGCCAAGATCCAGTGCTCTAGTTTGAAGGCGACGACCAGCTACTGCGGCGGTGACTGGCAATGTGTCGAACGCGAGAGAAGTTGAAACATATGGGTCGGTCGTCTGCCGTCCTCCAGTCAGCCGGGTTTCTGTAGCGCGAAGGGTAGACCTGGTTCTGGGTGACATTTGCAGGGGTACTTTCGGATGTACAGATGGAACAGACGGCCGATGATAATCCCATGTTCGCGAGCTCCTGGCGGACGACTGCTTGTATGAGCGACACAGTGGGCAGGTTGGCTGACTGAACGTCTGGATGAACGGCCGTAGGAGCTAGTGCGTCGAGTTCGCGGCGGACAATGCACGTTACATCTTCTGACGCTGTAGCCTGTACAGGCGTCGGTGGGTCCTCGCATGATGATGTGGTGGCGGTGTTAGGTAGACGAAGGAACTGGCGGGTGATGCGGCGACTGTTAGCTTGTTGAAAGAAAGCGCTGGCATTCCTTAACTATGGCGTCGACCGTCGTACAGTCCTTACATACAAATAAATTAACCGCGTCGTCGGTTATTCCTTTCAAAATATGCGATATATTGTCATGTTCGGCCATTTTTGCGTCCGCTTTTCGACAAAGGCCTTGTACGTCCTGTATGTACGAAATGTACGATTCAGTGGTCGTCTGGACACGAGATACCAACTCCTTATTAGCGGCCGGCTGTCGGCCAAATGATTTGCCGAACAACTCACGCAGCTTCGCCTTGCAAGCGTCCCAACTTCTAAGATCTTCATGCGTCCGGTACCACACGCGTGCCGTTCCTTTCAGGTAGAATATCACATTGGCTAACATAACCGTGGGGTCCCACCTGTTGTGATTGCTGACGCATTTGTGCATGTCGATCCAGTCTTCGACATCCAAGCCATCTGTGCCAGAAAAGGTTTCCGGGTCTTGTGGGCGCAAAAGAATCACAGGAGCCGGTGGCTGGTACACCGTCGGCACTTCAGTGGTCATCGCAGAGCAAACAAGAGGGCGACCGCTTCGAATTTTCAGGCTTGGTTGACGGAGCCGGCACGTTGGCAGGTTTACGCCGCGCCTCCACCGAACGATGTTACGGGGATAACGTTTATTTAGAAAGTATTACTATATACAAGGTTTGGACAAGCAGCGGCGATGGATGCAAGGCTGTCCCGCGCCTCTGGCTACATCGTCGCTGTCGTCTTCGTCCGACCGACAGTAGCAGCCCCTTGAAGCTCTCGTGGCAATATATTCCCACGAATGCGTAGAAAATTCGTTATTTTCAAAAGCTGCCCGCATTTCTGGAAAAATGTTTAATGGCACAAGCCACTGGTCTTGTCGTTTCAGTTATGTTAATATAGCAGAACAGACGCCTTCGTACCTTAACACACGCCTTCGTGTCATTCAGTAGGCGCATGCGGCCCTTCGTAGCCCCTGTTATTTCTGCCTTCACGTGAGTCATGCCTGGACCAGCCGGCGTCTCCGTGCATGCATTTCTGCCGAGAGGCGAGAAGAGGTGCTTCCAGCGTCTTATCCCAAACTCGGGTGTAGAAGGATATTCGCCACCACCACAAACCACAATCAGCCGGAGCCCTCAGGTCATGGACTACATCAGCCCGCGCACTCCTGCCTACGTGAGGGCAACCCTCAATTTCAATTTTGTTGCCTTCTACTGTCGTGTTGCAACACGCGACAGGAACACCCACAAGCGAGGAGGCCGTCGGGCGAAGGAGCAACTCTTTCATTGGACAGGTGAACACTACGCTGTGGTGAAGTGGACTCGGTTCAGGTGGCGTCACTGTCGCGGTAAAACGGCTGGGTTAGTTCAAGCAAGTTGTTATCCTCAGTCTGTTCAGGAGGAGGACCAACTGTTTCAGGCTGCGCTGAACTACATTAAAAGGGCCATCATAGGTTGACTGTGGTGTGTGAGGAGGAGGTTTCTCCTAGCAGGCAATCGCGAAGACGGCATGCAGTGAGTCGCAGGCCTGGCCACAATGGCGAAGCACGCTGCATCCGTTACTCATCTTGATGGTCTAGTACGCAAATGCGGGATCACTGTTACACATCCTGAAGTGCCTTCATTCCTCCTATTGGCCATGGAGTGCTGCAAACAACTATAGAGATAGAGTATGGTTGGCCGTCGCTAATCTATTATAGTAGACAGTTTTAGCAGAGCGCCGCTTACGCTCCGCTTCGCTCAGATATCACGCTCTGAGATAGTGCAGGGAACTGCATAGATTTTGCATTTGATAAGCGCGTCTTGTCGAGACGCGAGCGACGCGCTATCAACTCGGCTGCAAAACGACGAAGAGGCCAAGTAGGCACGCTGTCACACTCCGCTCAATTGGCTTTGTAGCGGAGCGAGGGATGCGGTCTTCGTTCCTCTGTCGGTATTAGCGTTGTGCGCAAGCGCAATAGCGTTCCCGCTGAGCGGTTGTGTGGTATTTGCTAGCATATGCCGGTCTGAGCGGAGCGGACAGCAAGCGCTCAGCTAAAACACTCTAATAATGCTACTGAAGATGGTTCAAGTGGTGGCAGCCAATGATTAGAGTGTGAGTGGCAATAATGGACGAACTGCAGCGGAGGATATCGGCATGAAGTGGACCCGGTGGGAACTCTCTCTGTTGGCTGACTCGTAAGTGGTGGTCTTCCTTTAATAAGCAGAGCCCGCAAGT
Source organism: Dermacentor silvarum (assembly GCF_013339745.2). Lineage (NCBI taxonomy): Eukaryota > Metazoa > Arthropoda > Arachnida > Ixodida > Ixodidae > Dermacentor > Dermacentor silvarum. Next base: position 25,796,209 of record NC_051155.1, read on the forward strand.
GAATATGGGCAGCGCACCCAGGTGTGGGGAATTCCCGCCTAGGCATATTGGTGCGTAAGTGTGGGCCAGTGAGCTCTGTAGCCCCGGGAACTAACTGGTAGTAAATACAAGATATTGAACCTTGTCGCGGAGCAGTTTGTTAGAGAAACGAGATGGCGGTTACGGCGGCGCCGCATCCCAGGTAGCACGCAAAGTCTTTAAAACATCGTATTAATGGATTCAACGTCTAAAACAGATTGACCAAAATCGACGCTTTAAGAACGTCGCAGGCACGACAGCTTAAAAACGAGGGGTGAATACGTCTTGAAAACGTTTTCATAAGACTAGCCGTATCTGTTCAATTAGCGTACCGGGTTTTCTACAGCGCCGTTTTTGGCGGGAGAATTGGTCATTTATCCAACCTTACGCAAGGTGGCGATACCGTCGTTACATCGGTCACATGACCACGGTGTACATGTCCAAGGTTGTGGCCGCGGCTGCCGGCTTCCGCGTGAAACCGGCCTGTGCATAGTTCCGTAATTGCGCTTGGTTTGGGCTGTCGTGTGGTTATGCCTGTTTTCGGTTGTGCTGTTCTTTGTCATTGTGATGAGTGAAAAAAAATGATGACGACGAAGTGCGCGCAGTTTATTTCGCGATTAGACCACGCATGTGAGTGATCTCGCCAAATCAGCGATAGCCCAGTGGTATTGGGCCATGTATGGCGAGCACGTGGCGAAATGCTTCGTGGCGAGCCACGCGGCTAGTCCGCGGGAGACGGAAGACAGCAGGCCGACGTGTCGGACGCCGACAATCAAGGCTCTAAGGAACGCGGCCGTTCATGGAGCTGCCGCCCGACCGTTGCCCTTCGCCAAGACGTTCGCCAGCGCGAGTACTACAGCTCAGAGCGTGGCTTGGCCTGCTGTGCTACCACTTGCCGCGAGCATTGCGGATCACGGGCAACAAGTCTCCTTTGTCAGTTGTTCGGCGGAGCATCGTTCGTGGCCTAGCTAATGTCCGCATATGCACCGAGCTCTGCGGCTCGCGCGCAAGCTGTCCGCTGGGCAGGCTGACCATTTCTGCAACGTGCACTGCGGCTCGGATGCAGGCTGACCGATGAGCGCCAGTGAGCGGTCGTCTCCAGTTCGGTCAGGTTCGGTCGCTCCGCATCATCTCCAACATCGAGGCGCGTCCGACGTCGTCACGTCATCGCCCTTCACTTCGGCAAGCCCTCGTCTCATGTACATCGTACCGTGAGCTTTCTTGACTGTTTCTTTCTCGGACTCCTATCAACCCTAACTGTTCTAGCCTTGTATGTATGTCGTGTCATGTGGCGTAAGGTTTTGTGTGGTTGTAGTTTGATTTTATAGTTTTCGTAAATGTAGGTTGGATTTTCCCATCACGAGTTCGACTGCTTTTCTTGCGTCCTTTTCCTCATCGCGCGGCAAGACAAACAAATGTGACGAATCTCCTCGTGATTTTCTTTACACTCATGCAAGTATTGCAGTGTTGTGCTAGTCTTATTCGACACTGCGTGTGCAGTGATTTACACAGCCATTTTAACCATGGCAGTGCGGAATGAATTCGTGCATGATTAGTTGCATAAATTGGTCCATGCGGGGAGGTCTAAGTACAAAATACGGTTACAGGGCAACAGTGTACCAATAACTGCAGAAGTATCGGACGAATGCATTGTGACTGAATGTGGTGTCTTGAATGGTAGTGAGCAGTTGACAGGAGACATAAATGTGATATTGCTTTAAGCGCATAGCGGCTTTAATTATTCTTGCTCCCTTGCAATGTGCCAACTGATCGTTCTCATTCAGTCCACTGGCATCAGCACATCGGCCACTGGTGAAAGTGCGGGAGAACACATGAACATACATTAGGACATCTTCCCTCATTTGCTCCAAATCGCTTAAGAAATGCAAGTAATCATACTGCTAGCATAGGAAGGGCGAGTGAACGCAATTTAATATGTTATTACATAAGCTCTCTCTAATTTCACTTAAAATGCTTGGAAATTTAATGTAGAATCTACATATGTGATTTCATTGAGCAGCCTCTTCAAAACAATTCCTGCAATAATTTTTATAGTTCCTGTTTTTATGATCCGGATACAGTGTTGTAGTTGCATATTTGGTATACATATCACTTTCATAAGTCATGATAAAATTTAGTATGTCTTTAACATTGTAGCTTACTTGCGCTGTTATGTTTCATTACAAGCTGCAAAAATTTGAAAGAATGTGTACGCCTCGCCACTTATCTAGCAAGCTCACCTAGAGGGAAGTCTTCAGTGCTACACCTCAGTACTACCTCTGGTGCTACCATGTGAAGAGGTAATGCACATACAGGGTGTCCCAGCTAACTTTAGCCAGAATTTTAAAATATGTCGATGCATTCTAACGCGACCAAACCCATGTTGCTTACTATTGTATGGCGTAAGTCACAATTTTTTGTATTCTGCTTAGTTGCCTAATTAGTTAAGATTAATCAACCAACTTCTGAAGCAACGAAGTTAGGAAAGAAGAGTGGTTGGCAAAACGTCCAATTAAACAGTTTATAACTTTTTATTAAGTATTACTATTTTCCCGCTTACTGCAGATGCCCTCAAAATGCAAGAAAAATACCATGTGACATGCCCCCTTGTGCGTCGTGATTGGAGTGCCCCCAAACGTTCCGCGTATAAACGAACATAGCATTTAGCAGGGTGTCGCACTTAAATGGCGACAGGGCACCGACGCAGGCGTTCGCTGCGCGATTTACGCTAGCAACCGTTATCGCTTGCGCTGCGATAACGCTTGCCCTGTCGCGTTTTAAGCGGCAGCACACCCTGCTAAATGTTATATTCGTTTGTACGCGGAACGTTTGGTAGCACTGCAATCACGGCGCGCAAGCGAGCATATCACGTGGTATTTTTTTTTTATTTCGCAGGCATCTGTAGTAAGAGGGAAAAAAACTAATACTTAATAAATAGAAAGTTAGAAACTGTTTAATCGGACGGTTTGTAGACCGCTCTACAACTTAATAATTTGAATTTTCGTTGCTTGAGAAGTTGATTATTTAATATCAGCTAATTATGTAACTTATCCGAATACAAAAGATAGTGTGAGTTCCTGCAAACAATAGTCCGCAACATGCATTTGGTCACGTCGTCTTAGTGTGGAGCGGCATATATTTAACTCTGGCTAAAGTAAGCTGGGACACCCTGTATATGCCAGAGATAGTATGTGGGCAAGCCTTTCTGCTGAAGTCACTGCATTTGCATTCAAAACATTTCAACTACCAGCGCAGTGCAGGATACGTGTCCACTTCGACAAAATGGAGCACTAGTGTAAATATCTGAGCGTACTTCTCCAGGGCAACAAGTGTGTCTACATTAAAAAACATTTCAAGTACCAGCATGTACGACAGTTCCATTGTAAGAGGCACTGAATAATGTTAAGTGGTGCGCTCTCAAGCTGTTAATCAATGGAATTCTGCCTGGACTGTGTGCCAAATACTTTTGGATGTGAAAGTTTGGATTCTATCATCCATCGTCATCTTCCTCGGCCGCCTTTAATATATGGCGCGCTCTGGCGCGTGTGTCTCGTGCTTCGTGCTGCGAGCTGCGAGGCTATAAAAAAGGAGAGGAAAATAAAGGCTTCTTCTGCTCCTGCCATCCGTCCGAACGGTTCTCAGATCTTCCGCTCGCTGACACACATTGTTGTAGTGGACCTAACCTCGGTCGCTATAACGTGGTGACCCGGATGTGATCGTACGGCGAGCACCCCGTCATGGACGATGCCACCAACGAGAGACCAACGACCAGCGCAGAGGGCCTCGTCATGTTGGATATTATTCACCTGCCGTCCTTTTGGCCACAAAATCCTGCAACCTGATTTACTCAGATGGAGGCCATATTCGACCTTCGGCACATTACCTCGCAGTGCGCGTGGTTTCTCCATGCTGTCTCGGTACTCTCTGCAGACAGAGGTGGTTGAGGAGTTTCAAGAAGTTGTGGACTCACCCCACAACACCACACCCTATTACCACTTCAAATCGACGATGCAGAATCGCAAGTCTGTGTCTGCACGCAGGCGGCTACAGCAGTTTCTAAACCAATAGGAGCTCGTCGAGCGTCGGAACTTCTATGTCGTACGCGGCGGCTTCTCAGTGACTAGGCTGGACGCAAACAGACCGCTGCTGCGTGAACTGTTCCTTCAGCGCCTGTCGCAGAGTCGCCTTGGCTGCCACACAAGAAGACATGTCCCTCGACAATCATGCCGAGCTGGCCAACCGCATCGCTGACAATTCAGCAAGAGGTGCTGCAGCAACAACGACCGTTCCGCTGTAGCACCTCGACGATCGGCAGTCTCGCCTTCAGTAAAAGATCTGAGTACCGTTCGGACCGATGGCAGAAGAAGAAGCTCTCTTGCTCTTCCTTTTTTTTAACCTTTCAGCACGAGACACGCGCAGGAGTTCGCCATATACAGACTTGACAGGGGAACAGCGCGAAAAGATTAAGTACGAGAAGGGGAACACACAGCAGCTCTGGTGTGTGTTCCTGTTTTTGTCCTTCGTCTTTTCGCGCTGTTCCTCTGGCGAGTATGTACCGACTAGCCCAAGCCTATAGTTTCACTTAACTTGGGCCAAACTTCAAAAATGTGCAAAGGTTACGTAGCTGGACAGAACCAAGGTAATGTTCGCCGTCGCTTAGAGATAGTCAGATTATATTTTGCATTCCGCCTAATTATATTTGGTCTTCGTTAATTAATCAACGTCTCAGTTATAGTTAAGTGTCAATGAGATAAGTGTCAAAATACACGCAAACTGGCTCGAACGTACAGTCGCGCGGCAGTTCTGAGTGTGTTCGGGGGCTTCTATCACATTCGGAGAAACGCTTTTAAGTAGCACGTATTGATCAACAGAAAGCTGTATCGGTAGGTTTTCATGTTGCTCTACAATTTTCTCATTGACACTTATCTAAATATGGAGTAGTTGAATAATTATTGAACACTAATTGTCTAATTAGGTGGAATTCAAAAAAAAATAATTTGAGTATCTCCAAGCGGCGACAAACATAGCCTTGGTTCTGTCCAGCTACGTGGCATTTGCATATTTAAAGTTTGGGCCAAGTTACGTGAAACACCCTGTATGAAAAGCGGCTGAGGAAGATGACGATGGCTGCTAGAGGGCGAACTGGTAAAGTGTTTGCTCGGGGTTGCTTGTGCAAAAGCTTCTTGTCATTCAGAGCGCTTTTTTTACTTTAGGAAACAGGAGATGTGTGTAAATTGTAACATGGCAGTGTACAAACGTATTCACTGGTTTGAAGATGATTCATTGACACCTTATGCTTGTTTTTTTTTCCAGAGTGGTACATATGTGCCTCTTGTACAATGCTTTTCATCGTCCTTGGTTACTTGAATGAAGCTTTCAGTGCAATAGTTTTAATTTCCAGGTTTATATAAGTTTGTAATATGAGGCTTATACATCCGTGTCTCGTGTACAAGAATGCTAAGATTATTTATTTATGCAGCATCACTCAGTCTCATCGTACACTGCAATACAATGGTGCACACTTGTTACACTGATTTTCCCGTATGAGTATTCTATACTATTTTTCACTTGATTGTTGCTTTTTGGTTTTATGGTTCTTTTAATTTACACCATTGCATTATTTGACGTATCACAAAGGCAGTATTGTTTATTTAACATGTTCCCTGTGTTTGTTTTTGATACTATGCGGCGTTATTCCTTTTTGTGTTCTTTTCAAGCTTCTAGATTATTGGTAACATTGCTAGGCAGCTACCACGCGATTAAATCTCACATTTCTCAGTCTGCTTCTTGCAGTTGCTGTGATATCAATCTCTGCATAACACTAGTCTGTCCATCTGACTGCATGGGCTGTTTACTTTGCTAAATAAGAAGTTTTACGAATTTTGTTTGTATATTTTAGTCATTGTTTATCAGTTTCTAGTTCATTAAGAATTGTATTTGCGAACTTTAGTCATTGTTGGGGTACTTTTAATTCAATTTACTTTGTATTTCTTATACATTTTGCTGAAATCTTGCACTTTTTCAATAAACTTTTGCTTCGTCTTACTGTCCTCATTCCATGCGCACTTGGCGCAAAAGCCCTGGCCGCGTCTAGACGAGCGTCCAGCTCGTCTAGACGCGCCCATTTTTTCTTAGCGGGATTTCCATTTTGGTTGTAAACATCGCTGCTGCAGTCCAAATACAGTATTCTAGATTCATTTTCGTGGACATATTCATTTTCATGTGACTTGGTAGAGGATGGGTCGGCGTGGATAAGCAAAAGTGTTTGGCACTGCACCAGGACCTCTGTTGCACTCGACACCGACGCTTCGACTCATCTGGAACCCGCGAAAATTAACTTCAGATTATCGTAAACCTTTCAATACCATTTCTAGACCTGCATTTTGATAACGTGTTAAAAACGTTTAGAAATTGCATATGAGTAGCTTTGGCAGAAGGCTTATTTGTCTTTTTCCCAGTCCTATTTCTAGACGTGCTTTTCGAATACGTCTTTAAGACATGTTATAGATCGTCTCAGAAAAGTAATTAGGCCGGACATTAGCCGATATATACGACGTTTTACCGACGAAGTTGTCTCACTGATGTCTTCTTTAAACCGTTTTTATAGTCTTGGATAAACGCTACGAAAACGCTATGTATCTCTTTTGTGCTACCTGGGATACGTCTCCTCGGCGACCGCGTACGAATACGAAGCCATTAACGCTTCTGCCTAACTTCTGTGCGATCAGCTGTCGGAAATGCAACTGAGTTTTCGCTTTCGCACCATGCTCCATTCATGCTGGTTAGAATCATGTGGATTGAAGACGTGTGCAGTAGTTGGCTGCAAAAATAGTTACTTGCATATTAAGGAATCTAATCCATATGAGGGGCCAAGTTTGCGGTCCGCTGCTGCAATTGTCCGTACATGTTTCCGGCACAACGATATGTACGGCTTTCCTCGAGGATACACAAATTTGCTCATCCGCCAGCATTGTATTGCTAACCTTCAAAGAAAGGGCTTCAGCCCTGGTACGTCGGCAAGAGTGAGTACCGCTCGTTAAAGATAAAGGGAGTAGCGCCGCTTCCTGTCATATAGTAGGTTTCGCGCACAGTATCTACACACATCTAACCCAACCAGCACGAACACTTACACCCACTCTTTCGCCAACGTGCCAAGAATAAGTGAATGGGCGAACACTTGAATATATGCGCACTGTATACGCACAATGAGTGACGGTATACTACACCGACAGCGCACGAATGGTCGAAGCTGAATGTTTCGTGACGGTCCACAACAGAAAATACGCATTTGATACAAGGTATTACAATGTGTAGAATAGTTTCAAGCCTTGTGTGCAGCAAGAACAAATCTAACGGAACTGAGCACACCCACGAGTGATTAGGCAGAAAATGATCAGATAGTGACCGTACCAAGGAACCTTACTGAGTCAGATATTTGACAAGCCGCTGCTTCAAAATATTTGCCAAATTAAGAACGAAGAGCAAAACATGCTAACCCTGATTAAATTCATGAGCGGAAAGTTTGGATAGCTTGAAATACATATTTAGCCCCGCTTTTAGAGCAAGCACCATACGCTGCTCGCGCCGTTTGGACGTATCGTAATCAGCTCCGCAAGCGCTTTCACATGTTCTCTGAAGCTGTGGCCAAAGCTTCGTGTCGTCCACCCACTCAATGTCTACGATATCTCCCGAAACAGAGGTTTTCTAAGCCGCGCCGGCTTCCTACACTTCCATTGTAAACAAGGAGTCAACGGAGGCAGTTGAGGCAAGCAATGGACGCGTCACCACATGATAAAACATGGCAGCCCCCACGGGATCGCCGCGAAAAGGGTCAACGTTTCGTGTCGAGCGTTAAGTTTTTTTTTTTTTTTTTGACGATGTCTGGGCTGCATGACTGAGTGCAGCGCACAAATCGTGACCGTGAGCGAGCCTATCAGCGCGCTTCTACAGGTACGATCAAAATACCGGCTGCGTCCGATCAAGGAGACCATGCCAGGTCACAGCATAACTGAACAAGTAACTCAGCGCAATATAAAATACAGACACAAGAAAGGGACAAACAAGGACAAGCGCTACTCACAACTGTTTAATGCAAAGGAAGGATTGTACACACATATATATCCTCTTGTCACGCATGCGCAGGCCAGACGATAAGAAAGGCACGTGTAGATTACAGACGGTTGCGCAAGAAGTCAAATTCGGCGTCAAGTAAAGAGATCGACGGCTCACTTACACACCGAGCTCTGTTCTGCTTGATAAAGAAGGCCTCCAGTGCAAGACGAGAAGAGCCATTGCCACTCCTGCCCAAAATGGTAGTCTCATGAAGTCGAGCGTTACAACCGCATGCGGTAACATGGGCCACCAAATGCGCGCCCTTATCCTCCTTTTTGTTTATCTTTTGCGCATGTTCCCTTAAGCGGTCGTTCACGCAACGTTCAGTTTGGCCGATATACAACTGCCCACAAGGGTGCAAGGGGATGGCATAGACAACCCCTCTGGAGCACTTCACAAAGGGCTTCTCGTGCCTAGTACGGCAGCCTCACCTGCTCTCACAGCAAACTCGAGAGCACAGCTTAGAAAGCTTGTTGGGCGCAGAAAAAACAAGAGGTATACCGTGTCGGTTAGCAACCTTTTTAAGGTTGTGTGGCACTTTGTGTACATAGGGTATTACCTCCGGCCTCAACTTTGGTTGTAGGACCTCTGCTCTTGCCCTACGTGCTCCAAGCTTCACTTTTTGTAACAAAGACTCGGCTATGGCGTTGACGACAGCCAAAGGGAAACCAGCAGCCAAAAGGCGGTTTACTTGGTTTGCGAAACTAGACCGCATTTGGTGCTCGCACGATTTTCGCAGGGCTGATTCCAAGCACAAACTGCCTACTGCTCGCTTCACCACCTTAGAATGGGCAGAATCAAAAGGCAGCAATTGCTTCAAAGCACGCGGTTGATACGCCCAGCAGACGTGGCCAACACCAAAGGTCAGCTTTAAATCCAAAAACTGCAGGCCTGTGGCGTCAGGCAGTTCATGCGTAAAAACGAGCCCTTGGCCTTCACTGTTAAAAGCTTCTAAAATTAAAGCAGGGGATGTAAGGTCACCCTTTTTGTTTAAAAGCACTAAAAATCATCAACATATCTAAAAACCTTTAAAACATGCCCCCCATTAAAAACATGCTCCAAAGATCGGTCAACAAAAGACAAAAAAATGTCGCATAAGATAGGAGCGACACATGAGCCGATACCGACACCCCGGCGTTGCAGATATGGCTGCTCGTTGAAAATAATAAAAGTGACACTTAAATAAAACTCAAGTAATGTTAAAAAGTTGTCGACTGACAGGCCCGCAGAATTCTCGAATTCTACCACATCATTGTACTCAATACATTCTTTTAAGGAAACCAGAAGCTTATCCTGAGGGATAGAGTAGAAAAGGTCCTCTACATCAACAGAGAAACCGTACTTAATGCCGTCATTACACTTTACCAATTGCGCAACCTCCGAAGAACTTTTCACACTGAAAGGATCGTCCACATCAAGCTTCTTCAGCTTTTTTAAAAGAAAAAGGCTCACGCAGTGCTGCCACGCCCCACGTTCACTCACAATAGTTCTGAAAGGAATCTCGGGCTTATGTGTTTTTGCGGTAAAGAAAACCGTCAGAATGTTTTCTTTGCTGTTCCTGATTTGTTTAGCGAGGGTGGTCAAATCCAAGCTTTTGCAGAACTCTTGTTTGTCCCTTTCTTGTGTCTGTCTTTTATATTGCGCTGAGTTACTTGTTCAGTTATGCAGAACCAACTAGCCCAACAATTAACTAATCTAGACCACAGCATAACGTTTCAGCGAGATCGTGGCACGATAAGAGCGCTACATTATTGGTCGTGCCACGTGTGAGGCGCAGGCATTCACATCATTCGTGGGCGTCTGCCAAAGGAGTGACAGTTCTGCTCTGCCGCAGTACGTGTTTCGGTTTCCCATATTTCCATAGTCCGGAATTCATTACACTGAAGCAATAAGCGGCATCAGTTCTTGGCATTCAAAGAACCATTTATGAACTATATCGATAATGGGCTTCAATTAAGTAAGCAGGGTCGTCTGACTTCGTTGGTTGACTAGTGAATTAGCCTACATTTTATGCATGCGTGTCTAATTACTCCCCCGAATCGTTAAAAAAAAACATCTCACCGGGGTTCGCCACTTTTTGTTGGGCTGTTAAGGGCACCGCTAAATTCATGAAAATTTTTGCAAGTTGCTTGCGCGCTTTCATTCAAATACTGCAGTTTGTAATAAAAGTGTCTAATTGCATTGTAGTATCACAGTGAGCACTAAATCTAATAATATTTCATGAAATTGCAAGTGAATGTGTGTACTTTTCAAGGTAATACGTTTTAGAGTGCCCGTCATACCAGTAACATCAGTATCTTTAAAAAAATGCTGTACATAGACACATGGCGCATTGCGCGGACGTATACGCGTTCTTATTGCCAGATTTATGCATGCAACCTTGTGTTCAACACACTTCAGACGTCGATTTAACACCCTTCTTTGAGCAACTTCACACCTTATGTGTGATATACACCCTTATGATAGGGTGTTTTAACAAAATGGGTGCTAAAAGGGTGTGCATGGGGTGTAAATGCGGAAAACACCCATTTTAACACTCTTAAGGGTGTGAAGATGTTTAGTGTGTAGTATTAGAAATGTGTTTGTTTTACGTGCGTTAAACGTAAGCACATTTGCGGGGACGTTACGGTGCGCATACTTTCATTACCTTTAGTTTACCCTACTGAAACGCAAACGTATAAGGAAGGCGTAAACAGGGTGCCGCCTGGTGCCTCGTTCTAAACGTATCCAAGCCAAGACAACCCATTAGGAACCATCCTGTTGCTATGCGGATGCCTCTCGTTAGCTCTACGGGCTCCGGAATCGCCGAACGATCTCAGAAATTTCACGCGCTAGGAACTCATAACTAACGTTTCAGGCGAGTTTCGAGGAAGCGGTAGCTCCTTTCAATATTTGCTGGCGAGCAACGCGAGTGAGAGTGTAGCCATCACTAGAATTCACGCTAAGCGGGAGCCATGGGTGTACATAAACATTACGAACGTTAAACTCGAAAAATAAGGTACGTTATCATGATGCACGTAAACTACAGAAACCCAATAACGTTCGGAGCAGGCCCTGTGAGAACGACGCTATTTATTAACGTATACATATTGCGTTTGTGTACAAAGGCTATTCTAAAACTGCCTAATAAGCGTCCGTAATCACAGCCGTCAAATTGTCTCTTTGGAGACCTTCGTCTGCGATTTTTGGTTGGTCTCGGCGTCGCTACAATAACTTTGAATCATAAAGAAACGTCATGTAACCGTGAGTACATAAAAAAATACGATCCTCCCTAATGTGAAATTTGAGTCCAGCTGTATACGTGTTTTCATTTCAGGATATGTTTGCTCGCGCGAACTATCTGTCCCGCGCGGCAGATTGCAAACGGAGCAAAGTGTGCCGAGACTGCCTCGCTAATCTGGAGATCGCGAGAGCCACCGTGTGGGTGACGCGTGGCGCGATTCACAGGAGCGGCGCCGACAGTCCTCACAGACGACGCGCTCTACTCTGTAGCTATCTCGTAACCACCGTCGCCGCACTGCGCTTTTCGACTCACGCTTTCGGCATACCCTCCTCCGGTTTCCGCCTCATGGTTCCGCTGCACCCTCCTCTCCACTTTCTTCCTCGCACCTCTTTGCTCTCGCCGCTTTTTTCATCCTCCGCTACGCTCCGCGTTCGCTCCCACTTTTCGCTGTGCTCATTGGCTCGGTTACGAGGTAGAATGCCGCCGCTCATCGCAGGAACAAGCGCCTGAGTGCTGCGCTCTAAAAAGGCAATATAAGACATTTTGTACCCGTGATATAGGCGACATGAAATAGCATCAGTAGCGATGATTATGTCACTTGATCTTGTGGGGATGCGCGACCCTCACGCGTTCCCTGATGTTATTTTCCCCGCATGACTCCCGTCTCCTGTAATCCGGCTTCACCACGTGGCTTTACGGCGGCGGAGTTGCGGCTCATTGCGAGAGATGGCGCGAGTGTCGCGCTGCTAACGCCACCTAACGGGGGGGTTACTTAGGCGCAAAAGGGACAAGACGCTTGGCTTGGGGGTCGGTGAGCAGCAAGCACGGACTGTTCGCGCATGCGCCGGCCCGCTTCGCGAGACCGTCCCGAGAAGGCTTAGGAGCAAGACACCCGTATGGACGAGCACGGATCGTTCGAACTCGTCACCGTTCGCGTGACCGTACACGTGAACGACAAGGCGATGGTGTCATAGCATGGGGCGAACGTATTCGCTCGCTATCCGGTCGCGGGAGTTGGTGAGTTTTGCAAACAAACAAAATGCAATTTTGTTCGTTTGCACTACTGTGTTCTCGTTCTTTTGTCCCAAGAGCCTGTGTGAGACCCCACAATCTATAGTATGAATATATGCCGTAATCCGCAAGAGCAAATTGAGACTGGCGCTGATTTGCGGCCGTTTACCTTGAACACAGGCGACTTCATGCAGGCTTCGCGTGCGTGCTGAGATTCCACTTCGGCTTTCTTTCTTTCGCCAGGGAGCGCGAGCCAGTCGGTTGAAGCACGGGGAAACGAACCAGACAGGAGCTTGTATGGAGCTTGGATCAAGGCCGCGTTGCCATCGATAGGGTCGATGTTGAGAAGAACTTCGCTTCTTGGTGTTGGAACGCTGGCATGTTTGAGTGACCGAAAATGGCTGACACCGTCAATGCCTGTCAGGTTGGTTGCGTTTCCACCTGCGGGGATACGGCTCTCATTAGTTATCACGTGCACTGCTAGACGGAGATGCAGTATCGCTCAAAATGCGAAGGATTGATAGCGATAACGAAGAATTTAACAATACAGCAAGTAATCTTGCAGATTTGTAGGCCCCATCACCATCATCAGGCTATCTTTTTTTTTCTCTCCACTGCAGGCCAAAGACCGCTTCCTGCGACCTCCTATATTACCCCTTTCGTGCGCTAGCTGATTCCAATTGCGCCTGCAAAACTAATAAAGTTAGGCCCCATAAACTCTAGTAAACTGCCGTTTACTAAATGAACAGCGTTTCAGTGGATGACAACCATCACTTATCATAACTCTGGCGGGTTCAGGAGCGCTGGTAGCAGGGAGCGCGCGTGCTTGTCCCAAAAAGAACGTCTCCTGGTGCCGCTCGCTCTACCATGTCAATTTGGCGCGTCTGCAAACAGATCCCGTGTCCTGTAACTTTAGGCACGTGGGAAGAGAGCACGCATGAAGCCAACATTCTTTACGGGACGCCCTTTCATGGTAGCTCTTCGGCCTGGCAACCGGAGCTGTTAACCTACAACATATGTGTACTTATGCGCTCGAGTTCGCGATAAGTCGTGGGCAGCCATGGCTGGACCGCAATAAGGCGAAGCGCCGTAAAAGAAACGCGGTCGTTCTATTTACTACGCTGTAATTTTCACACCAAGGACAATGTAAATGAAGCGGAAAGACGTGCGCAAACTTTCAACTCTTTATTGTTCGAAGGCGCATGTCAGGTATGTAGGTATATACGACAAGAAAGGGTGACAGAAAGTAAATTCAAAACATGAGCTGAAAGAGGGAAATCAAAGTCAGTCTGGCAAATCTGATTCTACCAGGACAGGATAGCTTGATCTAATATACCATTATATACAGTCTTAGTGAAGAGACGTGACAACCACGATGTAAGAATATTCAGGTGTTGACATTGCGTGCGTGCGAGCTTCCATTAGCCCCGAGAACAACCATGACGTCATGCTCGCGGCGCCGTGAGCGCCGCGAGCATGACGTCATGGCAAGGACTCGCGCCTATCGTCTACTACAATTCTGGCTGCATCCGCGCGCCTTCTGCAGTGTTTCCGTTTGTTCGCTCTCGTTCCCTATGCTAGTACACTTACACTGACAGTCCACTTACAGTCCTCGCAATATACTTTTACGATGTATTTGTTCGTCAAAAGTTATTGAGAGTGCTTATTTCCTAGACAACAATGTATTTCTCAAAGACAACGTTACAGTGTCAGCCAACGGATCTCAGTCCAGAGCGGTGTGGGTTTTTCATGCACAGTTCTATAGTCTGCAGCGGTAGCTCAAGTAGATAATAAAAGCGTAAATTGTAAAACATATTATGGAACAATCCAGTTAAGCGACCAAACTTGCCATGTTGCAAGAAACTTCTAACAAACGCTGGCTATAAATGACGTCTACAACATTTACCTGCAATTTTAACCCTCTAAAAGTTGTTTGCTCACGACGAGATGTACCTGGAAAAATATTGAATTTTCGTATTTCGAATTTTCGCAGAAACGTGCGGCCATAGCACGATGAGTATACTACTGCAGTATAGATTATGCCAGTGCTGTTGGCTTTTTAACAGCGGAGCTGTTCAAGCTCTTGGTTAGGCGCGTAGTGAGAACAAAAAGCTGCTCCTGGCGACGACGTCACCGCGCGTTGCCTAGCAACGCCTCGCACAGCTGGTGCGAGGCGTTCCTATGTGACGCACGTGACGTTATCGCTCGGCGAGGTTACCATCCTCTCCCAGGTTACCCTCGCCACAGTACGAAGCGCGGCCGACGTATCCGGCGTTCGTCGGTCTGCTCCGGCTGCAGACGGCGTCGAGATGCGACATGCTGCATTTCGCGCCGGCCTCGTCACCAAGAATGAACCGCGTCTCGTCGAGCAAGATTGGTGGTGGATAGCCGCGATTGTGGAAGGTGCGAAAACCGACCCCTCCATAGACGATTTCATATTCGATACATGGGCGCCGCCATCTTGGGCTGTTACACAAACAATGTCTCAGTATTATGAGAAGTTGTCACGTAACATAGTCATGAAACGCTGAACGCATTTATACAACTGTTTTCATGCTTGCGAATCGAGTGTACTGAGGAACTTAAAGAGCAACCAGCGTGTAGAAAGCTTAAGGAGCAAGAGGAGTGCCGAGCTGCCATCATCCCCTACGTTCATTCCTTCTCGCACAGGCTGAAGAAGGTGGCTTCTAAATTCCGCGTAAGGGTTGGTTTGCGTGCAAAACTAAACTGCAGGGAATGTGTCCCATTCAGACAAAATGTTTATTCGAATCGTTTTTCTTGCGGCCTACATTGTATCGGTCAGACTGGAAGATGTTTGAACCAGCAATCAACAAGCGCCTTCTTCACAAGGCGTGTCTGAACAGGGGGGATTGCAAAGTGAAGCATGATATGTAGTTTGTTCCTTGCACACAAAATGTGTCTTATTCGATTGCTTTTTCTTGCAATGTTCATTATATCGGTCAGATGCTTGAACAGTCGGCTAAAGGAGCACCATAGTTCTTCAAAGGGGCCCTGAACCACTTTTTATCAAAGTGGAGAAAGTCATTTCAAGTGAAAATAGGCTATTTCAAAAATACTTTGCCGCAAAAAGTACTGCAATGCTTCAGCAGAAGTGGAGTTATTGGAAAACAAACACGGCATCCGCGGTGCGTCCACTTCTTCAACGCCTTGCACCGCGAAGGCTACGGCGGAGTGGGGCGTGGCCACAACGCTCCACCTTCTAAATGTCACTTGTGGCGTGCAGTTCAAATTTTGTTTTGGGTATTAACGACGAAGCCAGTTTCGATTTTGGCACCTACGACGCGCCAAACGTAAACCAAACGCGGTTGTCCTCAGCAAGCCTGAGTGCGCTTAGGCAGTGGACTCGTCGCGGCATCCCGCAGTGGCCGCGGTATCAGCACTACGTAACACACCGCAGCTACATGCAGCCGTAATGCGTATGAACAGCGTTTTCTTTGTGCACGACAAGGCTTGAGTGGGTGCTCGCCCTCATATGCAGCCGTCTGACCATGCTACGTGGTGCGGACTGGCTTTGTCCTTCACCAGCTTGACAGACAGATAGTCGCCACATCCAATTTGCGCATTTTTGAACCGCTATAAATTAGTCTGCACGTCTGGCCGGAGCGGCCACGAGTGAGCGTGCGTTGGCAAGCATGAGTATGGTCCGAGTTTCGCGTGGACCAAGGCTAGTTGAGCGTTCAAAACTGCTTGAAATTGGCGAGACCCGACGGCTACGACAAGGGGCATAGCTAGGGGGGGGGGGGGGCGCTGATGGGGCTTAAGGCCCCCCACCCCCCCGAAATTTTTTCGTGCTGTCATGCACCACCGAACAAAACAACCACCGGCGCCGGGAATCATTCTGGATTTTGTCTACAATGTCTTTTTGACGCTCGAAAAGAAATTTCGGTGCGAAAATTGCGAACTCGGGCTGGATTTCGTGGCAACGCACATGCACCTGGAGTCACATAACGTAAGGAGCCCCAGCAGAGCACAAAGTTTCAAGGGCTTTTCGGTAGCGAACGGGCGCGTCGCGGCATCTCGCAGCGGCCCCGGAATCTACGGAGCGCATGGATTTCAATGCCGAAACTTTATGGGTATAAAGTTCTGATAACCTTTTGACGCGAAAGGTTCACTGACATTTTCAAAGGCGTGCTTCTGATTTTTAATTCTGGAACTTTCTGGGTTCAATGTTTTATTGCGATAGCAATTATATGGACACTCAAAAGCAGATTTCTGCCGTCGGCGTCGCCGTCGCCGTAGCCGTCGCCGTCGCCGTGAGGTTCCGTATGACGTCATTTGGAGAAGAAATCGTCGCCGCGCGCCGAACGCTGTATGTGCGAGTGAAAGGGCGCGAGGGGCGCGTCTTTCACGGAGAGTGAACGCACGGCGGAGAACAAACGCGCGTTCCGCGCCGTGCTCGCTTAAGGGCTGCAGAAGTAGGCGTCTCTTTTCTCCTTTACAATCACCATATATGTAGAGCAAACGCACCTTCTTCCGACGCGCGAGAAGCCGTGGGGGAGGGGGAGGGAAGGGAGGCGACGTTTAGCTGCGGCACCAAGTGCCTATTTATATCACAGGCTCCGGCAACAGTCACCAACGCCGCACGCATTTTGAGCGAACGCGGGCAAAACGCCGATGGCGTCGACAACAGTTCTGCGTGTTGCCGATGCTGCTGCCTGTCCAAGTTTATACAGCTGATAAAGCTAATATCATTACTCCGTATAGCTCTCTACAAGTTTGCTATCGCAATTGATGCTTCGCCTTTCAGGTGAAACTGCGACCACTTTTTTTTATAAACTTGGGCCAACATGCACGCACTCGAACGCGCGTGTCCAAGCCGTGCCAGAAATGGAAGCACGCGTTCGCAATCTTCCACACATACGAAAATATTAAATATCACCGTGACTGTCAGTTGGCATCTGATAATTTTCTCCAAACATTTTCAGGAAGCGCGCCCAATGTGATCGATCTGCTGGACCAGGGCAGGCAAAGTAAAATAAGAGAAAATCGAAGAGAGTTAACGGCCTAATAAACTTGAGAGAGTTCTTTTTTGCGGGCGGCAAGGTCTGGCTCTCCATGGCGATAGGGGCACTGGTCCTTTGGACTTAAGCAAAGCCCCTCTGAAAATACTGGTATTTCCAGAGCACTTCTTCGCATGCGAGCTGATTGTGGAGATACATATCTGAAGAACCATTTGGAAAGTTGCCCCAGTAATGCCTCGTATTTAAACCAGACGTACAAAACCAACTTATAGAAATTTGTGGTGAAATTATCAAAGAAGGCCTAGATGCAAAAGTGAACGCTTCAGGCTGGTTCTCCGTACTTGCTGACGAAACGACGGATATTGCTGGAATCGAAAAGCTTACTGTTTGTGCAAGGTACCTAAACAAGGAAGGAAAAAAATAAGAGGTGAAAGGCACAGATGTTAAACAGGTTAAGTGTCCGGTTGGCTACTCTGCACAGGGGGAGGGGGTAAAGGCAGAAAAGATTAGAAAACAAGAGAATATTAAAAAGAAAAGAAAAAGAAACGTATCAGTCCGCACATTCTATAGTTTTTCACTAAGTCCTGTTTCTTTTAAAAAGCGTACTAGCGCTTTTAAAGCAGTTCGTTCCGACGTCGGCTTGAACCAGGGACCAAGAATTCTGGCTTCCGTAAGAGGACGTCTGTCTATCTTGTCGAGCGTGGTGCTGAGGAAACGATATCTAAGAAGTGTTTTTAGGTTTTAGCACAGGAATAGATGCCTTCTCTCATTGATACTGCAGGTTATATGTATATGTGTAGAAACTGCTGCAGATTCTAGTCACACTTCAATTTACACTGCTAGCGCAGAGAGATTTTCAAACGTGAGATTACAAAAAAAAAAAAACACTTACGCTCTACGATGTCTGAGGAACGCATGGTTATGCTGGCGCTTCTATACGCCCAAAGAGACGTCGCCATCAACGTGTCCGAAGTTATTGAACGCTTCGCTAAACTTCCCCGCCGAGTGAAGTTTATCGTTTAGATAGCGAAGCAGCAAAAATCAATGCGTGTAAAAATATCTGTTCCTTCACTTTACTATATAAGCTCGTAATTATGAAAACGTATGACTGTTCATTAGCTTGTAAAACCACAGAAATTTTCACCGTGTATTGTAACAGTTGGCATGATGATCAAAATTATCCTGCAAATGCAAAAATTACGGGGACATCAATAACCAATTTTGACCGACCTTGCTCATTGAAAGCCCGGCACACGCGGCGTTTTCCAAAACCGCACTCGTATGTTGGGTAAATCAACTTGCCGCATCATCTGTCGCTTTCGTTTGCCATTTTCTTTCCCATTTAGCTACATGTTTTTACTTCTTTTTTGAAACGAAGCAATACCCTTCTTTTTTGGGAGGTGCAGAATAATTGTTGCCGCTGTGCAGGCAGTTAAAATACACATTTTCGTATTGATTTCTGCATTATTTTTCTATTATTCTAGCCACATGGTGCTGTCGCGACCGCAGCATGGCCCAAATGCATATCACGATTTCTGACATCATAGTTTTGTTCTTGCCTGGATCGTCTGTCTTTATACTCGTATGCCTGAAGTTTGCTATCTGTGACGGCGCAACATGTTTGTCTTGTTTGACGCATTATATACAGTGACGTTTCCTTAGATACGTAGATTTATTGCAGACGTTTACGTATATTTAAATATCTTGTTGCGATGTTTTGTGTATACAAGCAGTGAACTTGGTCTCACGCGACACTTTCTTGCCGTTCATTTTCGAATTTGTATATTCCAGTCTATCTTCGCATTTCTAATGCATATTTTGCGGAAATTCTTATTTTTATATGAACTCACTGTTGCGACTATAATTTCGGTGCAATTACAATATACGACTGGCAACATCTGCTTCTGCGCAATCCATTGCAACGAAGCACAGCGTCATTGAGGTGTTTCCCTGGCCGTTACATATGTACAAAAAGGTAAACAATTTTGTTGAATGACTAAGATTCATCAAAATATTTGTCCTCAACTTGTTCATTTTATGGCCTTCACGTTTTTCATATCAGCTGCATGCACTGCTTTGCTGGTTTCGAACTGATATAGTTCTAAAGTTCGCGTGATATTTTCTTTACTTATTAGATAGACAAAAAAAAAACGCGGAAGCATTGATATCAGCTATTTCTGTCACAATTTTTGGGACATGCGAAGATATTCTTTTATGAAAAAATACATAATTTACTTGTATTTACAGTGCGGAGCGTTAAATAATTCGGTTGCAGCATGTAATATACAATAGCATTGGCAATGGCAATGCAGTTATTATTCATGTATTTGATGCCTCGACAACTTTTATAAAGAGGAGGCCGCGTTGCAACTTGAGCCCTCCCCCCCCCCCCCCCGATCAAAATTGCTGGCTACGCCACTGGCTACGACACCGATAAGCAGTGTGGCCAAAGTTTATTTCCTACGCAGGCTGCCGCGATCCAGCGTGAGCAGACGATAATCAGTGTCTTTTGTACGTGCGTAATCATTATCGAAATTCGACAGCACATTTTCGCTTCTTTCAGCCTGTTTATTGCACTTAGTCAATAAATATACACAGTAACGATAGGAACAAGCACACTGATCCAAACTCTTTTTGAATGACGTCAGCTATTGGCGAATAGCAGCCGCGTATGGGAATCCGCTAATGGGGTGAGGACTTGCGTAGTCGCCATCTGTCGGAAGCGGCTCGCTTGCGTAGTTTGAGGGTTAACGCTGTGCGTTCCTCATTTTGTTTGGCTGTCGGCGCTCAATAAAAACACAACGCGGGAGCCCTCCTGGCCATTTCTGTAAGTACTCTCCCAGCGAGGGAGGTTTGTTACTGCCAAAATAGTAATATTGGGCAAACAGAAAGCGCAGTATTGTTTACAGGTGCGATCTCATTACCGAATACGTACAGTGAACGCCCATTGCGCGCGGTCGACCTGATGGAGACCCCCGAACCAGCTTGCGTGAAAGGTTGAAGTCACTGAGATCACACTATGTGAAATATGTTCTTATAGTGTGCTGTTCGTATAACCAAATGGAGTATAACAGAATGAAGACTCAATGCCACGATCGCACGGGTTCGCAGCGACCGACTGCGTGTCTGCATGCATGTCCACCTGCATGAATGTTTCGCTGCGAGGCCACAGCTTTAGGCCACAGCATATGAACATTGACCGTACACGAGAAACCATTGTTGCGCGGACGCTATCAGAGTTGTTAAAAAATTTCAGCATTTCCACTACTGCAAAGATGGAAACCAGCGAAGCTGTGACTATGGTCGGTCTGCTTGTAGTGAATATTGCCCCGAAGATGAGAAGGCGTATCGTCGTTGGGCATGACCTAACTGAACATGTTTATCATGAACGTTCCGGTTGAGAAGCTCGCGTTGAAACCTGGCCGTCGCACCGGGAAAGTTGGCGCTAGCGTTACCGAGGCGTGCACCACCAATAGGTCGGCGCACTCACTCACACTCACTCGCACTCATTTCAAAGGCGTGAGTGCGAGTGAGTGCCAGTGAGTGTGAGTGGAAGTGAGTGCGAGTGAGTGCTGTGAGTGTGAGTGTAGGTGAGTGTGAACGTGGCGAGTGCTTCTGGGTGTATAGAGGTGAGTGTGAACGTGAGTGTGAGTGCAGGTGAGTGTGAAAATTAGTGAGTGCTTGTGAGTGGAAGTGAGTGTGAACGTGGTGAGTGCTTGAATGATAAGCAGAGGTGATATCGGTTCACCTTGCTTGAAGAAAAATGGAGGCACGTTGTGTATACAAGCTCACTCGTGGTGATGACTTATCGCGCTAGCAGATTGTGCACGCCAAGATAGAAACCACTCACTAAGGTCGTATTAATCCAAGGTTCAGGCATGAGTGAGACAATGTATAATGAAATGAGTGGATATATTATATTGCGATAGCAATTATGTGGACACTCCAAGCGAACTACTGCCGTGGTCATGGACGTCGTTGTGAGGTTCCCTATAAAGTACAAACACGGTAAAATCGTTGCCGCGTGCCGGCGGTGCGCTGCGTGTGCGAGTGAAAGCTTGCCAGGGTCAGCGGACACTTGCTGCTCAATCTCGTGCGCGCGAGCGAATAGGCGGGGCGGAAGCGCGCTGCTTCTGTCGTGCGTCAGGCACGCGAGGGGGGGGGGGGGGGGTTGGAGGGGAGGAGGGTCGTCTTGCGCAGCGGCGGCCGCGTGGGTGTCTACCTCGAAAGCGATTTGCGACGTGGAAAAAGTGCGCGCCCGCGCGGGCCTCCTCTTCCTCTTCGAAGCGATTTGCGATGTGAACAATGTTCAACTGGAGCCGGTAACTTCGTATGCGCTTTGCTTTCGACGTTTAGTTCGCTTTGAAGCGAGAGGCAGCACGAAGGTCAATTCGCTCGCGGCTATCTGCGCCCCCTTACTCCAGCGTTCTGACAGCGAGTTTCCGCGGTCATCGAGCGAGATGCGTTCATGCGTGATGCGTGTGCGCGTGACAGCGTGCTTGTCTATTTAGTTAGTACGCGAATGTTTACAAGTTTATACAGCCCATTAAACTACTATCCTTGCTTCGTATAGCTCTTTACTAATTTGCTATCGCAATCGAAGCTTCGCCTTTCGGGCAAAACTGCGACATTTTCTTTAATACGCCAGGGAATATGTATGGGCTGGAGCGCTGATGGCAGACATATCCAAATCATGACCGGAAAGTCTTTGCCATGAATTCCACTGAGTGAAGACGCTTAATACCGTGTGATTTGCTACACCTTTGCTGGTCATCCGCCTTCAGAGGGGGGAATGGCTGCTCATTTTCTTCCTGCTTCCCTCTTAAACGTGTACGTACACGCTCCTCATATAAACAGGCAGAGCGGAAGAGGAACTAGCCAAGTTAGCACAGAGTAACCGACACGCACGCTCGCATACATGGAGAAAAGGCGAAGATGCAATGATAGATACCACTTCGTTCTCCCTTTTGTGTTTGTTTCGGCGTTAAGTGGTTGACTAAGTATACGGACAGTCAATCTCTCCCTCTATTTCCCGCTCTCTTGGCTCAATCTGACCGAAGAGAAGCTTAGCGAGCATGGGCGGCAAGCATGAACACGTCTAATGCCAATGACAGAGAGATGGACAGGGAGAGGTTGGGGCTGACGTCAATGTTTATGTCACCATGAATAAATTGAAACGAAAACTTTAGTCGTGCTAGTTGTGCTCTACTTTTCAGTGTTAATAAACCAGCTTACTTTAATAATTGAGTCAATGGATCCGTTAACTTGTATTTATTGAAACAGAACCTTATTGCCTTCCTTTGCACCTCTTCCATTCTTGCAATGAGTTCTTTTGTGTACGGAAACCAAATAATATTGGCGTGCTCCAGCACTGTTCAAACAAGCACTTTGTAGGCCAGCAAATTTTATCTGGGGGTGCAAGACGAAGGTGTCCTCTCAGAAAGAAGGGTCGCTTTTGTGCTCAGCATGTACATTGATTTCCACTTGAGGTTATTTTGTTAACATGGCTTTCCCATCGGAGAGCGTATGTTAAAGTGACACCTAAATATTTACGCTGAAATGCACAAGTGAGAGATGTGTCATTAATATTGTAAGTAAACTCAGATATCTGTTTCTTTCTTACTGTTAGCGTTACAGATTTTTGGGCATTTAGAGTCATCTGCCACTCCTGACACCAAGAAAAGGCAGAATTTTGTATATGGTAATTATCACTGTGACTAATAATTTCGCGGTACGAAATAGACGGATGTTACCATGTAATCGGGAAGGCA
This sequence comes from Dermacentor silvarum, assembly GCF_013339745.2. NCBI lineage: Eukaryota > Metazoa > Arthropoda > Arachnida > Ixodida > Ixodidae > Dermacentor > Dermacentor silvarum. Next base: position 25,819,326 of record NC_051155.1, read on the forward strand.
AATCTTTTATGTATATTAAAAATAAAACTGGGTCCAAAACACTGCCTTGGGGCACTCCCGATGCAACAGGTGCTAAATTGGAAGCTTCTTTATGCATATACACGAATCTGGAGCGGTATAGATCGGCACAGTGACTCATGAGTGCACTCACTCACACTCGCACTGATTTCAAAGGGGTGAGTGCGAGTGAGTGCCAGTGAGTGTGAGTGGAGGTGAGTGCGAGTGAGTGCCAGTGAATGTGAGTGGAAGTCAGTGCGAGTGCGAGTGAGTGCCAGTGAGTGTGAGTGTAGAAGAGTGCGAGTGCGAGTGAGTGCCAGTGAGTGCGAGTGCAGGTGAGTGTGAGTGTGAGTGAGTGCCAGTGATTGTGAGTGCAGGTGAGTGTGAATGCCAGTGAGTGCCAGTGAGTGTGAGTGGAGGTGAGTTCGAGTGAGTATCAGTGAGTGTGAGTGCAGGTGAGTGCCAGTGCGAGTGAGTGCCAGTGAGTGTGAGTGCGAGTGAGTGCCTGTGAGTGTGAGTGGAGATGAGTGCGAGTGCTAGTGAGTGTCTGTGAGTGTCAGTGGAGGTGAGTGCAAGTGCAAGTGAGCGCCAGTGAGTGTGAGTGGAAGTGAGTGTGACTGCGAGTGAATGCTGTGAGTGTGAGTGTAGGTGAGTGTGAATGTGAGTGAGTGCGGGGCCTGGAAAAAATATGGTGAGTGAGAGTGAGTGAGTATTCTCCCACACTGCCGACCTATGGCACCACCGTTGTCGGGTTCCTAGAGGGCAAGACGACGCTGACGTTTGGCGTCAACCTCGTGCTCTCTCAACTGGGGGTCCGGGACTCTTCGCTGACGTTTCGCCTGGACTTCGGTAGCTCTCGCGCTAGAATCGGCACGTCGACGACGAGCCCTTTCCCGAGTGCGTTTGCGGCGGCGCTGCTCAAATGTCTTAGGACACGTCGTCAGTTTCTCATGAATGGCTCATACCCCCTTAAGCAATGGATCACACCCCCGTAAAAGCGGCCTTCCCATTACGACGACAAAAGACAAGTGAAATTCTACGCTGGAATGACTAGCAGCAACGCAGCCAGCTGTGGAATCAGACAACGACGACGAACGCGGGAGCAGTGGCACGAGGGCGTGCTCGACACGGCATCCAACGGCACGAGCGCAAACCGAGGGGCGCCAACGAGCCAGATGAGGAAGAAAACGATGACGCTTGAGCCAATGCTGATGATGATAGTATGTTTCTACATGCGGACAGGATTCTGAGGGCACTAGCCCTTAACAGCTTCGCTGGAATACTCTCTAAATACTACGGAGAGTATCGAAGGAGAGAAGGGGCTGATTCACTCTTCAAGGCATTGTTTCACTCTCTCAAGATGTCGGGAGGAGTGAAACGCATTGTTCACTCTATCCGCAGTGAGAGAGTAAACTGTTATTTCTACTCTGCCCTTCTCAGAGAGAGTAGAATGCCCGTTCCACTCTTGCGGCAACAGAGAGCAAAACGTAGCATATACTGCTTCTTAAGCTGCATGAGGCTGGTCCGAAACATAGCGACGTATCGCTAACGCACGCAGATCAAAGAGCGCATCGTTTTTCGGCACCAGTTTGTGCTCTAGAACAGGCATCCAGAGCACAAAGTGGTGCGGAGATCAGCGCACTACTTTTTGTTTCGGAGTTGTCCCACCGTGTGCCCGCACAACATCGCGGAGCAGCACAGCCCCGGAGAAAGACGATCCGTTCCGCGGGCATGCGGCGGGCGCCAAGGCCAACCAAGAAAAATCTTGTGTCAGCCGGCCACGTTTCGCCGCCGCGAAAAGGGGACAGTCGTTCATCGTTTGATTGAACAACAAAGCCTCCACGGTAAGTCACTTCTAACTTAAGTGGCACCCGCCGGGGTGGCTCAGTCAGCTAAGGCGTTGCGCTGCTGAGCACGAGGTAGCGGGATCGAATCCCGGCCGCGGCGGCCGCATTTCGATGGAGGCGAAATGCAAAAACGCCCGTGTGCTTGCGTTGTAGTGCACGTTAAAGAACCCCAGGTGGTCAAAATTAATCCGGAGCCCTCCACTACGGCGTGCCTCATAATCAGAACTGGTTTTGGCACGTAAAACCCCAGAAAGAAGAAGAACTTAAGTGGCAGATTCTGCGTATATGACGTGCTATCGCCAGTTAGTGATCGCGAAGTATAGCTGCCGCCATTGCCAACGAACTAGGTATGCGTGCTGCGTCATTCGATGTCAATCGCCAAAGCCAGTCGTCGCGATCACTGCATGTGATTTTATCACTTGCCGCTATCCGTAAGAGCTTTGAAAATCGCAAACGCGGAGTGAACGTAGGTGAGGTGCAGAACAAAAGGACCAGAATGTTACTATTCTGTGTTGGAGCATTGACATACTGTAATAGTCGGAAGCTGTTTACAATGTTTTTCATTTCTAAGTTGATACGACTATCAACTTTGCATACACAATCACCTTCTAGCCATTCCAAGTCAGGTAAGTTAAAATCATCCGCAAGCAAAATAGGCTGCCGGGATGCCTCCGAAACAATGTCATACAAAGATTCTAACGGTTTTAAATTTGAACTCGGTGGTCTGTAGAATGCTCCAACAGCGTACGAGGAGTTATCAGGTAGGGTGACTGAGCACCAAATTGATTCAACATCGTTGGTATCAAGATCTAGCATAAACGACTTAAGAGAAAAGTGAATGAACAAAAACACCTCTCCACCGAGGCTGGGCCTGTCCTTCCGCTAAGCAATGAATTCTTTAGGGAATACTTCACTATCCGCGATAGACGGGTTCAGCCACGATTCTGTGCCGAAAACGATGTCAGCCTTAACGGACTCTATCAGACCAGCCAATTCATCGACTTTGTTTATTATGCTCCTACAGTTTACTACAACAGCAACGACGTCACGGCATACTTGTTTGATTTCCTTTCTATTGCGTCATTGTTTCCTGAATGGAACAACTTTTTTTTTTTGCTTTGTCCCACTTGTAGGTCTTTCCGTTAATAACGAGTTTGTGGAAGTTTAGCTTTACCTTGTTATTGCTGTCCGCTTTTTTTTAAACTTTTGTGTATTCCCACAGATGCTTGCGTATTTGTTGGGTCTCGGATGAATAATCCTGATCCACACTGTAGGGTGACCCCTTGACCTTATCAGCATTTGACAGGACGTCCTTTTTTTCCTTATATGAAGAAAAATTTACTAGGACTGGCCTTTTGAACCTATCGCTATAACGACCCACAGGGTGTGCCCTTTGTATCAAATCCAGTTAGATCCCCACGTTAGCTTTGCAAATAGTTTTAACCAAGTTTTCTGACTGAATCCACGTTTCAGAATGGTTTACGTCATCTATTTCATAGAAGACAAAATTTAGCCTGCGACTTCTGTTTTCAAGATCGACGTTTTTGTTTCGCACGGCAGATACTTGTTGTTCAAGCGATCTTATTGCATTTGCTTGATCCGACACTAATTTATTTACGGTTTCAACCCGTTCCTCAGTTACACCAAGCCTACTGTTTACTTGCGCCAGCATAGCCTCGTGCTTGGCTAACCTGGTATCGATGGTATCTAGTTTGCTCAGGATTGCTGCCTGACCAGTCTGTAAACTTTTCAGTACCTCCATTGCTGCTTCGGTGAGAGGTCCAGGATTAAGCTCGACATCACCCGATAGCAACAAAGGAAGAATCAAGTACAAAACTGGATTCACAAAGAGGCAGAAATTTCGCAAAGACAGCCGCGCGCACATTCGTTTGCGACGGTGCGCAGTAGCACTTATCATGGGAGGAGCCGGCAACGCACATAGCGGACCATGTAGTTGCATTGGATAGTAAGTACTAACCTGCATAACCAACAGTGGTGTTAGCTGCATGTCAGCCAGCGTGCCGGATCCAAATCCCACGAAGCCAAAGTGCTGCGCATTCAAGTAAGTTCGGTTGATTTCACGTGGTCCTCGATGTTCAGAAGAGACTGGTAGTTCGTCGTCGAAGAGCGCCTCATCTAAACGCTGATGTAAGCCGGTGATAACTGGCAATCCGCTGTTGAACTTGGTTGTCGCCGTGGCCCATCCGATTTCACTTGATGAAGACGGTTTCGGCGATAGTGGGAGCAGTACCCGCTCACCATCTACTCCAAGCAGGATCGCTGATCCGATTGCAATAAGGACTTGCATAAGCAACAGTGGTGTTAGCGGCATGTCAGCCAGCGTGCCGGCCCGAAATCCCACGAAGATAAAGTGCTGCGCGTTTAAGTAGGTTCGGTTGATTTCACGTGGTCCTCGATGCTCAGCAGAGACTGGTAGTTCGTTGTCGACGAGCGCCTCATCCAAACGGTGACGTATTTCGGTGATAACTGGCAATCCGCTGTTGAACTTGGTTGTTGCCGTGGCCCATCGGACTTCACTTGATGACGGTTTTGGCGATATTATTATGATGAAGCACTTGTTCTTGGCGGTAGACTACAGGATCAACTGACCAAACGAGGATGTCAACTGCATGCATTATGTATTGTGCCTTATGTATCGTCGCTAGCTTCCAAGCTACAGGAAGGAGGGCGAGGTTGAAAAGGACTGGTGCGGGTACAGATCCTTGTGGGACACCACCATGTGCGACAAACTGACCTGTTGTGTGGCCAGCCAGGTGAATGTAGAAGGTGCGAGCATGCAGGAAGGCTTGGACGAATGAGAAGACACGGCTAGGGAACTGAAGCCAATGGAGAATTCGAATAATTGCTTGGTGACTCACTTGGTCATACCCTTTGCGGATGTCAATTGCCAGAATAGTGCGAATTCTTCAGGAGCGGACTTCGATGAGAGCCATAGAAGAAAGGTACTCAAGGCCATCCTCAGTGCCCAGATGAGGACGTAACCCCATTTGGCCTGGATGATACCTGGAGTATCACTCGAGCCACCATGTGATACGTGTCGCGAGCAGACGCTCCATCAGCTTGCCTAACGTTGAGGTTAGCGCTATTGGGCGCATATAATAAGCGATATTGTGCGGTGGCTTTCCGGGTTTGGGAATAGGGACCATTTCTGCATAACGTCAGAAGTCAGGAAGGGCTCCTGTAGCCCAAGTTTCGTTTATGACACCTAACAGTACATGGAGAACCTTGCCTTCCGTGTTTTATAAAGTTCATACGGTATTCCATCCGGTCCTGGTGCCTTGCCTGGCTTCGACAGGTCTATTGCCGCTAAAAATTCCGCCATAGTGAAGGCAGCTTGTATTCCCTCGACGTCGGCGAGCGTAGGCGGCGTGCCTGCGTCCGTGGGAAGGCCGTTTTGAACAACGAAAGGAGGGCGTGCTGTGTTCGAAGCAGGGAAAAGGTGTGGGTGACCGTTTCGGCGATTACAGCTAATGTCTGACCAGATGCTAGCAGCACGCAGGCTGCAGGTTCTGGAGGGTACCGACCGCGTTCCATTACATGGAAGGTGCGCCAAATAGAGGCATTGGACGATGAAGGGCCGAGGGAAGAGCATCAGTATATCCAGCGGCCACGTTCTAAGTGGTGTTCATGGCGCCGAGCTACTGCAGTAAGGCGTTAGGCCTCCAACCGGAGGGCATTTGATGAAGGGTCACGTTCTGATGCAAGTTCTCCTTGGCGGCGCGACGCCCAGAGACGCAGAAGTTGCAAATCTGGAGCGGTTCGCGATTAATCAACCCACGACGTACAGGTTGCTTCAACTAGTGCCGCACTAAGACAATGGGATGGGTCCTGCATGGAGCTGGATACAGTGTTTTCTGATACCATCCTATATCGATCCCAGTCCACCACTCGACACAGCCGGCGAAGGCGGCCTGTTCCGCCCGAAGATAAGCCAAGGTGAATCGTATATGGTGGTCACTACCCCAGGCGTCGGGTTCACATGACCACGAGACTGTCGTCCTTCCTAGCCACCAAGGTAGAAAGGTGGCTAGGAAGGACGCCGCCACACTCACCTGGTGAGTGTGGCGGTGCGCGAGGGTGGTCACGCCGACGAGTAGGCACTGACAAATTATTAAGCAGTGTCAATTCGGCATTCATAAATGTGTCCAACACACGTACCACGGGCACAGGAAATGGCGTAACCCCATTTGGTGTGGGGCGCGTTAAAATCCCCTGCAACCATAATGCGGCAACCAGGATGTTTCTGTCGTAGGTGCGCCAACCAGCCGAGACCCAATCGAGCCCCACGACCACTGTAGGGATGTGCATAGTACGAAACCACGATAGCGTCCGTGCGTTGGAGACGAACCAATACGGCCACAATTTCTTGCCATAAAGTGTACCGCCGTGAAATATCGACACGGGTCTGATAAAGGGTGGATCGTACATAAGCTGCAGCCTTTCCTGGAGAGGCATCAGGCGTAGCACTCCTACGGTCCAGCATTGAAGGCGATGAGTATGCCACAAGTCCTGAAATGGGTGATAGGCCGTTAGTTTGTTGAAGCACTAGAGTCCAAACACGCAGTTTCCCATATCAATGCGGGACCACCGCTTGCGCTGGCTAAGTCCGACGAACGCCGTTGGCGCGCTTGCTGCTTTGTTCGCTTGGTTTAGGGCACAAGTTCTCCCAATAAACTCTCCAAGTTTACCGCCGACGCAGTGTGTCTTTCTGTCTGCCAATTTGGCAGCCTGCAATACTTAGGTGCAGCAGGCAGGGCTTAGTTTACTATTTTAATTATTGTTATTTTTACTAATTTTTATTGCCCAACACAATCCTTATGTCTGCCTGCTTACCAGGCAGCTCACCCTCAGCAACGTGACAATATGTTTGATTTCGTGCTGTGTTTGTGCACGTGAACGAACTGCAAGAATGCCCGGCTGCTGTTGCGCTACCAACTGCAAGTCGAACTATGCAGGAGGGCCGAGTGTGCGAGTGCACATGTTTCCGAACGAACGTGTTTCCGGTGTGGCGGGCGTCATGGACAAGAGCGGTTTCCCATAAGGATTTTGCTCCGACGAAGAACACAGTGGTAAGATATGGCCTATGATTCGATACGGGGGCTTTTTATTAACGCAACGCACGTTTTTGCGGCTGAACGTATCCAGCACCAGCTTAATCGGCCTGCTTGCGTTGTCTGAACCTGAAACGTGAACATACTTATTTTGTTCTATGGAAAGCCAAACCGAGCCGTTTACGTTTTCGGCATTATTAAACGTGTTCCGACATAATTATTTTTTGTCATTTCAGCTCTGCGAGAAGCATTTTGTAGCCAGCGACTATGTTAAAACGTCAAAGTACACAGACGTGAAGACCGGGAAGATTATTGAAGTGCCGCTGAAAGACTTCCGGCTGAAGCCGGATGCGGTACCGAGTGTGTTCCCGAATCGCCCTCAATACATCTCTCATCAGAGTGCATGCACTCGGGAGGCTCCGGAGGAGAAAAGAAAACTTGTTGAGGATGAATCGCTCCGCATTGTCATGGAAAAATCTCTGGAAGAAAAACAACAACAGAAGAATAACAAAGCCATAAGCTTTTCTGAATTTCTTCATGCTCTGCCGAGCTCCAACACCTCACCGTTTCGGTCTGTGATAAACGTGGAATCGAAGGTTTTACTCCTGGATTTGACTGTTGATCAGGGCGCCTCTGTGCGTTCATCAGTGATTGTTCGAACGACATATGTGTCGAAGTGTATCATGAGAAAACGCGCATTCTGGAACTTGATGGTGTCAGTGTGGCTGTACAGTTGCAGGACTTGCGGCAACTAAGTGACATCCTTCATTATGTTGAGTGTCTGCACACTCCTTATTCTTCCAACAATGTTCATTTGGCTCATCAAGTGCTTGCAACTGTGGTGGTACTTTTGGAGGAGTTGATATGCAATGATAAGCAGCATCAGCTACACGCATGGCACCTGGAAATTGTGAAATTTATAAAATCCCTACTGGAGCTCATCCTTAACAACGCAGCACACTACGCGTCATATCTGCTGGTATTTGCAAGTCTCCTCTACACCATTTCGCCGCACGCATATCGATTCCTGAGAGGCTCATTGAAGGTAAAGCTTCCTCACCCTTAAACAATAAGACTTCTCTGCTCCGCTCAACACGTTAGCCCAGCCAAAGAGCAGCAAGTCTCCTGTTTTATGTCATATGCTAAGAAGGTTCCTACCACAATGAAAGAACATGAAAAGATAGTAACTTTAATGATGGATGAAATCCACATTCAGTCATACTTTGATTTCAAAGCTGGATGAATAACAGATGCAGCAGTCAACACTGCACGCCCGGCAAAAACAGCGTATGTTTTTATGACTCATGAGTATCCTTTCTAACAACAGATGTGCATATTTTGCCATGTGGCTACAATTGATGCAAAATGCTTGCATGATTTTTGGCGAATGCTTGTTGTCAAGCTTGAGCATACTCGGTTTAAAGTGATTGCTGTCTTATCTGACAACAATTCCATCAACAGAAAGACAATGTCGCTGTTATCAAGCCCCCTCCCCGAGACTAAAGATAGTTTATCAACATCCAGCCGACCAACAACGACCTTTGTTTTTTGACGTGGAGCCTGTCCACTTGTTGAAATGGGTCAGAAATAACTGGTTAAACCAGCGCAATGTAGGAAGGCGCATGTACTTCCCAGATCCAAAAAGTACAGACCCCAAACCCGAAAATTTTGACAGCATCATTGAACACTTTATGTGAGGTGCATGAGTCTGAACAAAATGAGCTTTTGAAGATTGCTCCGACATTGTCATTGAAGGCATTAAATCCTTCTAACGTGGAGATCGAGGCAAAATGTAAAGTTGGCATTGAGAATATTCAGTTTATCAACTGTGGTAACACTTCGTAATAGCAACCTTCAGCACGGCTCAGTACATCAACACGCTGCTAACATGGTGGAACTATGTTATCGTTAGCACTCCACGAAAGGGTCAGCTGCTTTCATACGACCTGCAAAAGCCTATAACCTCAACATCTTGTCCCCAGTTACAGTTCTTGGAGAAAATGATGCAGTGCCAAACTACTGGGAAAGCTTGAAGCACGATGCAGGACATTTGACAAGGGAAACACACTCAGCTTTATATCACACAACTCATGGGCTCCACGAGATCACTATCTACTGCCTTGAAGAACTAGGTATGCAGTGTGTTTTGCTGGGCAAGCTTGAGACAGATTCTCTCGAGGATCGCTTTGGTCGGTACCATCAGTTCTATGGTGGAAACTATCATGAGTCAATTCGACAGATTTATGAGTCCGAGACAAAGCTGCTGTTACAGAAAGGGCTCGAGTTGCCAGACATTGACATGATCTGCGATGTTCCTATCATTATTACCAGCTCGCTGCTAAGCCAGTTTGATGTCACAGTGACAGCGATATTGAGAAGAAAGTGGCACGGCGTCCATCTGTGACATATTGTTACGTGTGGGAAGACACAGACGAAAGAGGCTATTTACAGGCTATTTACACAGAAGCCAGACAGCCAGGCCCACAATCGCTCGCACCAAGAGCACAGACACACTTCGTCGTCTTTCGCGCGGCGGCTGGTCTCTTCAACATCTTTCGATGCTATCGTAATACTACCCCCCCGGCGGCAAAAGCGCCGTCACGGTGCTGTTAAATATCCAAGGTGCTTGGAGAGGTGTAGGGTTTGAGCCGGGCTACGTGGACAATATCACTGGTTGTCACAGCGGAGGACGTAGAGGGCGTGGCTAGAACGATTTCGTAGGTGACATCGGTCACTTGGCGGAGCACGCGATATGGGCCTGTGTAACAGGAGAGCAGTTTTTCACAAAGGCCAACTTTACGCGATGGTGACCAAAGCAACACGAGGGTGCCGGGCGCAAAATGCACATCACGGTGACGGAGGTCGTAGCGTTGTTTCTGTTTTTCTTGAGACACTTGCAGACGAGCACGCGCAAGTTGGCGAGCATGGTCAGCACGGGCGATTGCATCACGGGCATAATCGCTAGTTGAAGCTGTGGGGAACGGAAGCACAGTGTCTAGTGGTAGCGTCGGTTCTCGGCCATACAATAGGTAAAACGGGGAAAAGCCAGCAGTTTCGAGACGGGGAGAGTTGTATGCAAAGGTAATGTAAGGTAGAGCGAGGTCCCAGTCACGGTGGTCGGCGGAAACGTACTTCGATAGCATGTCTGTAAGCATGCGGTTCAAACGCTCAGTGAGGCCGTTCGTTTGTGGGTGGTAGGAGGTGGTAATTTTGTGCTGTATTGAGCAGGCACGCATGATGTCGTCAATGACTTTGGACAAGAACGTACGGCCACGGTCGGTGAGCATTTGACGCGGAGCACCATGCATCAAAATGATATCGTGGAGGAGGAAGTCCGCGACGTCAGTAGCGCAACTGGTCGGAAGAGCGCGTGTTACGGCGTAGCGGGTCGCGTAGTCCGCAGCGACGGCTATCCACTTGTTTCCTGATGTAGATTCTGGAAAGGGGCCGAGAAGGTCTAAGCCAACACTATGAAAGGGCTCGGCAGGGATGTCGAGCGGCTGCAGGTAACCAGCGGGGAGCTGGGAAGGCTTCTTGCGTCGTTGGCAAAGTTCACAAGCAGCGACGTAACGCCGTACGGAACGGGCAAGGCCCGGCCAGAAAAAACGGCGACGTACTCGGTCATAGGTTCGAGAGACGCCGAGGTGTCCTGCCGTTGGGGCGTCGTGAAGCTCTTCTAGAACGGTTGAGCGGAGGTGTTTAGGGACTACAAGTAGGAACTCGGAGCCGTCCGGATGAAGGTTACGACGGTATAGAGTACCGTCGCGGAGTAGGAAGAGGCATAGAGTAGTATCGGCCGGAGAGTGTTCCAAACGGTCGATGAGTGCTCTGGTGTAGGCATCACGACGTTGCTCGTCGGCGAAATGAAGGAGCTGGGATACTGAGAAAACGGAAGCAGCACTGTCAGTATTGGAGGAGTCAGAGTCGTCAACAGGGTAACGCGACAAGCTGTCAGCGTCTTGGTGCAGGCGGCCAGACTTGTACACCACGGAATATGAAAATTCTTGTAGCCTCAAAGCCCATCGACCAAGCCGGCCTGTAGGATCTTTGAGAGATGAGAGCCAGCAGAGAGCATGATGGTTAGTGACGACAGAGAAAGGGCGACCGTAAAGGTAAGGGCGGAACTTCGCAACTGCCCAGACAACAGTAACGGCGGCTCGTCTCTTCAACATCTTTCGATGCTATCGTAATAATATGTTGCAGACTACTGCGCTCATGCAGCTCTAAAGAAACTGTTATGCCAATCATGCAAAGAAAATCTGGTAATGGATGATGCAGAGATAGATATTACGAAAAATGTCCTTATTACGAGCATGACCAGGTGTGGGCTGAAGTTCCCGCGTGAACTTGGTATAAATGCTGTACTTACCACAGAAATAGGGCTCGACAAGCTTAAGAGTCTACGCTTCGCCACTCAGTTTTTTGCGCTTCCTAAGGAGAAATAAGTATTAGTGGCTCTTGTGCATGGTATCCTCAATGATGCTGATGACCTGGCTGTTTGTGTTAATGGGCATTCTCCTCAACAAGTCATGCATTACATTTTGAGTGCAGCAGCAAACACCCTTCTAAACAACTTATGCAAAACATCAAACGACAAGTTGTCTGCCATAAAGGCAAAGCGAAAACTTGAAACAGTTAAAAGTTGAGGTGTCTTTTATGCACTTTTGCTTCCACAGTATAGTTTGTAAATAAAATACTTTTTCTCTCATCAATGTCAAATAATATACCCAGCATCCTACCATTCTCCAGAAGGCTTCTAATCTCTATCTTTCTGTTCTGCTTCAGGAAAATCGTGCACGTCGGTGTCCTGCATGCTTGAAGCAATAATTTGTGCAAAAGCAGTAAGTGCATTCATAGAAATGTTATTGCACCATATTTTTCCCGACACTGAGTTGCATGTGCACCTTTACTAATAACGTGTTGCTCCACACAGAACAGACTGTCAAGCTGTATATAATAAACGATCTCATATTGCTGCTGGGCAGAAATGAGTGTCATTTTATGAGTATTCGTGTTTCTTCCACTTTCAACTATTGGCATTTAATTTCATGTAATGTTAAATGTTGTCATTTTTCTAACAAACCTGTTAGAGCTTTTGAAGCTTTAGAAGAAAAGATCTGGGAGTATAAAATATATAGGAATCACGGCAGGGTTGAAAAGTGATTACCTCGTACCTGCGTAATATGGAGAGGATACCCAACACTGATGATAAAAGTTTAGACGAATTCCTTCGAATCATTTAGAAAACGGTTTTTTACATGTATACGCAAAGCGTCTTCTTAAGGCGCGAGGGTACAAACTGTGATGATCTTTCCTGACCGAACTGCGTACATAACTGTAAACGCGGCACTTTAGTTCATTTTTACGTGCAACACGAGTGAGCTAATTTAATTTTATTTCGCGACTACGCGCCACTTATATGGAGTGAAAGGGCGAGGTGAAGCCAACTTCCAGCACGATCTGACCTGCGTGACGTCACGCCACCGTGTGGGGTCCTTCAGTCTTCTAGGTGGTGTTGGGCCAGGCGAGCGTCGATGTCGATTTCTTCATTCGCCAAGGGAGCCGGCTTGTCTTCTATCGATAGTGATGTCCGTTGCCGTTGTGGTCGCACAGTGGACGCTCTAACAGCTGCGTTATATGTAGGTTTGGCCGCATTACTTTTCGCTGTACTTGCTGTTGTCACCTGGCTAGCGTCTTCTTCCAGCGATGCTAGAACGGCGTAACTGTTGTACAGAGGGACTTGTTTCATCGATGGACCTTGAGGGGTGCTTGGTTGCTGCCGAGAGCGGCGTTGTCGAGCTTTCTTAGTAGCTTTCAACTTCATAAGGCATGCCGTAGAAGTGATGTCATGATCATTTCTTTGGCCTAGGCCGCATCAAAAAGATGCTAATGGGTCAGGCTCTATGGTGTCGCCCTTAGGTGGAAAGGGGCACGATGACTTCATGTGTCCCCGTTTAAAGCAGGAGTAGCAGTACACAACGGATGGTTTGAACGGGCGCGAGCGCAGTATGCAGCCGTAGTACATGATACCTTCAGGCTTTCAAGGTCCTGATACGCTCAGGACCTTGAAGCGTGATAAGGCATGTACGACCGCTACCTAGGTAGCGAGCAGCCACAACCTTGTGCGTAGGACACGATAGTTCCTGCAGGAACTTTTCAGGTTCTTCGTCATGGTCAACACTATAGCGCCTTAAATCAGTACCACTGGCGAGGTACGCCTGGACTGGAAGGCCACATTCTTCAGAGACTTGAATCTCTTGCAGTTCTTCTAGCTTATAAACTAGTGCCATCGCAGACACCCATACTGAGACGGTGTGGGTAGGTTTGTGTAGGGTGAAACCTTGAAGTCTGGACGTCTCGACACTTGAATGGTACGATTGGGCAGAGTGGACATGTCGGGCATCTAGCACGAGGCTTGATAACCATTTTGTACAACGATGTCGTTGGCGACACCGGGGGCGTATGTGTCGGTCGAGGGGATGGGCCTTGTGATGAGCGAAGTCTTTTTGGCGCCGCTGGAGCAGCATTTCCATCCGCTGGAAGGCTACTAGGTTCCGTCATTCTCTTGGCCGAGGTGTGCGCTGTGACTGCAGGGCTGCTGTGCTCCGTGCTAGTGGTATCCGTCCTCAGGTTACTTTATTCGCACGTTGCACTCGTCCCCAAGGTGGAGACACTCCTGGCGAGAATGGAAGTTGCATCGGTAACGTTCCGAACCTTTGACACAGCGGACGACCACTTCGATGCTCCGTGTGGAGGCGGCGAGTGCCGCGGGGGCACTCGCAGTGGCGAAGCCGCACAAGAACTCAGGCTGGACGCCGCAGCAGAAGGGTGTAGATGCCGACGAACTTTGTAAATAGGCGCCAGTAGTGATTATGAACCGCCAAATCGGTCCACAAGAACAGCGTTCCAGCAACGGGGAAAACACCAATAAACCGGGTGAAACTCCGGAGCTACGGATAAATACGTCCGATCAGAGCGAGCGCTGGGGGCGTATCCGCCCGTTTATTTGCTTTCACAAGATTTACTAACTCAACCGTCTTGCGTCGCAGGCACTGTTTTAACAATTGCCGAAAAATCGTAAATTTATCTGACCACAATCTGTATTCGAACAGACTGCAGCATCACCTTCGTGAATAGCATTCTGGTTGGAAACAGAAAGATTAACTCGCATTCGAAACTTCGGATGTGCGCACACCCGTTACAAATGTTCCCTGACTGGTGGCTGTTATCATTACTAAACTCACCGGCCACCTCGTAGAGCGTAGGCAACCAGTCAGTTGCGTGGAAGAACCTGTCGTACTCGGTTCCCACGCCGTGCCACAGCGGCGCTGGGGCCCACACGATTACCCGGCACTCGGACGCCACCCTCGAACAACGTGTCCTTCTCTCCCCGTAGCGGCCACGAAGAGGCGCCGTGCGTTTCCCAGAATGTGGTGGGGGCGCCGTTGTCCGAGGTGAACACGAGGAACGTGTTGTTCAGGATGCCAGCTTCGTCCAGGGCGGATACGATCTGGCCCACAGAATAGTCCAAAGCGGCCACCATGCCTGTGGTGATAAAGGCGTAATTTCACAGTGGAGCATTTCGCCAGAGTAACAATATGCATGAATCATCATCACATTTTAATGCAATTAGCATTCTTTGTGAACAACACCCAGTTTGCGCCCCACAAATCCACAATTTTAACAAAAACCGCAATGGTCACAGCACGAGTAACTGGAAGGCAGAGCTACCTTTTAAAAATAAATTTTACATTGGATTAGATTAGCGCTGCTGACAAAATAAAAAGCGCGTTAAATTTATGTCCTGGCGCTCATAGGGACTACAAGTACACTGGATTAGATTAGCGCTGCTGACAAAATAAAAAGCGCGTTAAATTTATGTCCTGGCGCTTTGCAACTTGAGTTGGTCATGTTTGACGCTTTATAGCTTGTTACCCACTTAATATTGCGATGCCTTTGAGGTAGAATAGTAGACCCCGTCCTTGGTGACTTTCAGAAAAATAAACATTGCCTTTTTTTAAAAACGATGTTCAAATTCCAACGTTTTTATGAAACCGCTTACGTTTTGAGGGAAGCTTTAATGTATAACGGCGCTTTGCGGAGCCACGAAAATTACCCCGAAACAAAGCACAGCTTCGCATGTCTATAGACGATGACATTTTTTTAACAGCGAAGCTGTATGTAGCCGTAATTTTTGGTTCGTATCAAGAAACAACCAAGAAAGAAAATAAACTTTCTTGCCGAGGCGGGATTCGAAGAAGCGTATCCCTGGTACCACAGCGAGCGTCGTAACCACTAGGCTATACAGCCACGCTTGCAGAACGTGCATTTATGCGAACCACATCATTGCGTTCGAGCGTCATCGTCCACAGCTGGGGCGTTGGTACGCTCGTGCTCTGCGAGGTGAAGAGGTTTTGCGCGCTATGAGAGCGAGAGAGAAAGAGAGACGCATTCACGGAGCGAGTCTGCTGAAACGCGTTGTTGGCATTGCAACGCGGTGTCGGTGCTGCAAGCTGCGCTATGCAACGCGCAGTGACGGCCGTAAGTCCGAGACGCACAAAAAGAAATTATCATCATCATGAGTAATAAGATGAAAAGTTCACGCGGCATTTCCGGAAAATGTTGGGCTACGATCGCCCAGCTTCGCTGATTCAATCGTTGCGCGGCCGAGTGCAAGGTTAAGCGTTTCTTATTCTCAGTTTAACGTGGCTGGAGAAATAAATTCCTAGATTACACGTTTTGGGGACGTTTTCCATATCCGGGGTGTTTAACCCAGAATTACTTCCCGAATGAAATAAAACAAAAGGTGCATAAAGTTCGACTTTACGCGTTTCTTGCTGTAAAAAATATTCTGATCGAGCACAATACCATTTTCTTAATACTCTCAAATTTGAGAAAGTGGGAAATTCGCTGAAAAGCGTTTTCATCAGCGAAGAGGTGTATATTTTTTTTTTAGGCCGGCAATTTTTTTCTCGCAAGACTGCGTTCAAAATCACAGCCCTAGCTAGGTCCAAAGCCTGTCCTAAGATCAAATTTTATCAAGCTCGAAGATGGTGACCAATACTTCCTGATTGTTCTTATATGTATTCCCCCCATGTATTGTTCTCACTCGGAATTATAGGAATGGCAGTGGTTCTGATTTCGTTCACCATAGCTTGTTCCATATTGAATGTAGTTCCCCAGTTTTTGCTCCTCTTTGTAGGTATATGTGTAGGAAGTTGCAGAAATCGTGCATAAGTGGTATATTTTCAGTTGATCTGCATTTTTTATCTAGCCACGGCTGGTGATGCAGCTTTGCTAATCTATACACCTGATAATCATTGCTATACCACAAAAGGAGCACTTGAAGCTCCTTTACATTGTTCTTCAACTTGACCATAATCTAACGTCTGCTCTATGTTTCCATATGGCTTAAAGAAAGAACTCGACAAGGAATTATTTTGCAAGAATAAAATACGTATAGAAGTCCTGAAGTAGAACTTTAAGCCAAATCTGAATACTTCAGAACTATGTGTTTCAAATTTGAATTATGTTCTTGGTTTATAATAAGTACAAAATAAGTACAAAATAATGCGCCATTAGAAAACGCAGTAAAATGTCCGTTTTCTAAAATAGGCATTAATACGCGTAACCCTCTTCGACTGGGCAACATTTAATTATTAGTGACCGACTTATATACGCTATTTTCCCAGAAAACTCTGATCACTTGCTAACTTCATTAGCTTGTTGCTAGTATTTCCCGCGAACCCTCCGGATGTTCACTGTTAGCTGGAGGGCAGCAGCTAATACTTGTCTAGAAGAGTACTAAAAACAAATAGCTTGTTGAGGCTCTCAAAACACTCGTCGTCCGGCAGTATATTTTATCCGCGTGGCGTCAGCAACCATCCACGTCGACGCCTTGAGAAGTCCGATGTGGGCGTTGCTGAATCCCATCATTGCGTGATGGGATTCAGCAACCATCAAAGAATCATACCATCAAAGAGTTGGGCTTAAACACGCAATTGAAGTTCATTTCAAGATAAGCAGTGATGAACTCACCTGCGTAGCGGGTGCGGTTCGCGTGCCTGATGAACTCGTACCCTCTCATGTAGTGCTCTGGAACCTCCAGCCGCTCGGGGGCGGTGCTGTAGTGCGTTGCATAGTGGGCCACGTACAGAAACATGGGCTGCAAAAACGAGCACTGAGCTATGCATACTGCGCATCCAGAGGAGGATGGCGAGGGGGGGGGGGGGAGTCATTGCCCTTTTTTCCTCTTCCTGACATGCCGGCGTTTCAGCGCTGACAGCACTGAGCATGCAGCACTACACCCTCCTCCCCGCCTGCTCCATTCTCTACATGCTTTACCACGCCCCCCCCTTCCCCTGGAGAACTACCCCGGCAATGTAATTCGTTTCCCCTCTCCCCCTCCCCCCCCAAAACAACAATGGCAATGTGCCTAGTGCTTATCTTTTATATCAAAAACGGCTTTGGCTTCATTATTGAGCTGTGGGGAACAGTATTGTCAGAATATTTTAAGCACTCAACGTAGCTGACAGGACTTCTAATAAATTGCAATATAGCAGAGGCAAAATATGTTGCTGTGGCCGCTCCTTTTCTCTGGCATAAATAATTGTGCTCCTAATAGTTGTGAGCCATAAAAAACTGCTACTATAAAAAAACGCATCATTTCTAAAGTTTGCGTATACAAAATATAAGTCTTCCCACAATATTGTAACCTTGTAGTGAAGTTGCAGTACCGGACAATAGCAAAAACTTGGAGCCGCGGAATTGACATGTTATTGGGCGAATTAGTGACTAGAAGCGCAGTGAACGCTCAAGAGCAACGAAGGCGGCGAGCGCAGTCGTCGATCTTAGAAATATGAACTCAATGTGAAGCGCATCGGCTATTTACACATGATAGTCATCGAACTTTTCAGCGTCATGACTGGTGTTCGCGTAGTTTCTAGAAGCCCCACCACTCTTGGCGTCACGTATGCAATCTGATTACCGACTAAAATCGGCGGCAACCTGATTACGGTATAAAATCGGCGGCAACAAGCGAGAGAGTTCTTATACATGAATTCGCGTCTCGCGCCGAATGATAATTTGCAGCAGTTGTTAGGAGGTGATACACGGTCACCGGAACAACAATGTACACGTGTCAATATAAATGCTCTGGAGAATATTCAAGTGAGGTCCTTGTTGAGTGCCGCATTCCAAGGGCCGCACTCGCAAATGCGGACATAAGAGCCGCAGAAACACAACGCACAAGTAAACACATAAACAAAAAGTGTGTTATTCCAAATCAACAAGAAAAACGATACGAGGGAGAAGCAGAACAAGAATAATAATTAGCAGATGAAAAGTACCAAAATGCCCTTCAATAGCATTTTCATATTCGCCATTCCTGCAAAATTTGTGCTATTGCGCGCGCCTTCATGAAATGCAATTTTACTCATGGCTACTAACTCAATATTTTTGTTGCAGTGTTTACCAGAGCTTCTACCGATGAACATGGAGGAGAAATGGGCAGGCCCGAGCTGACATGCAGCACCCCCTTGCGGACACCAAGCGCATTATTTAGTCCTACAAACCAGCGGTGGTGCGGTGGAGGACGTGCAATGCCCGTAAAAAAAAGTTTAAAGGCCGTAGTTATTCCTGCGTGGTAGTGAAGTGAAGTGAAGTTTATTTATTTCAGGGAAAAGAGGGTACAGGGACAAAAGGCGGTAAGGCCTGACGAGGCCCCGGTACCCATACAGTTGGCAGTAACAAAAAAAAAACGAAAATGTACATAGAAGGTGCCACAAATATGTCAAAAACAATGCTACAATGCGCACAGTGAGAATTAATTAGGGAACAAGACAATCATGTGCAAGGTAATACTCGAGCATTCAAAGTCATACGCGTACCAATACAATGCATACATGACTGGTGAATTAAGACACGAAATATGCGACTACAGTACTTGGCAACAAAGATAGATAAAACATACATATAAGCAAACGGTGGATTAATTTTTTTACATTTGAATTTGGCCTTCAATCAAACGTCGTTTCGG
Organism: Dermacentor silvarum; assembly: GCF_013339745.2. Lineage (NCBI taxonomy): Eukaryota > Metazoa > Arthropoda > Arachnida > Ixodida > Ixodidae > Dermacentor > Dermacentor silvarum. The sequence continues at coordinate 25,838,279 of NC_051155.1, forward strand.
GTTTTTCTTGAACACATTTTCAGATAAAAAGAAATCATCAGTAAAAGGAAACTTGTTGAAGCTTTGGGTACTTGAAAATTTAGATTTTGTCTACCATAATTCGTGCGCGTTCGCGGAACTCGTAGTTTTACCTCACGAAGGTTGTAATTTATAATCCTGTCAGTAACAGAGTACAAACGGTTTCGATGAATGTATTGCAACAGCCGTAGATAATAAACTTGGTCAGCTTGCAGTATGCGATGTTTAACAAACAAGGGTTGCGTACGTAAAGTTTGGGGTTCACCGTAATAGCCCTCAACAGCACGCAAGGCTCTTTTTTGTAGCAGTAGTAGTTTATGGTAGTCTGAAGGCGTAGTCGTACCCCATACAAGATTACAATATGACAGTTTTGAAAAGAACAATGGGTTATACATTGACACCTTTAACCAAACAGGCAAGAGTTTAGAAATCCTAAAAAGCAGACCAGCAATTCTGCTCAGTTCGGAAGCAAGTTTTGAGATATGTACAGACCAAGAAAGATTTTCATTAAACCACATGCCGAGAAATTTTTGAGAAGAAACCTGACTGATTTTTGTATTATCATAATAAATCTGCATAGAATAACGTTCCACACTGTTCATCGGCTTGAAGAGAATATACTTTCTTTTATTTATATTTAAACTAAGCTTATTTGCGTATAACCAATCACGAAGCTTCAGTAAATAAATTTTAGCCATACTTTGGAGGGCGGTTAATGAGTGGGAAGAAAAGATTTGTGTCGTCGGCGTACATTACCAGATCTGGAAAATTATGTATATTGGCTAGGTCATTGATATATGTAGTAAATAATAAATTGCCACAACTAGAAAATCCGTAACGTAACCCTATCATTCTATTATTTTTCGTGAAAACTACGAGCATTAGCGATGGCGACGTTGGATTCAAACAGGCGCGATCGCACGCTGTTGCTACTATTTCTGCAGCTTCTCCGGCAAATTATTACCTGTCACTAAAAAAGGATTCTCTCTAGCTTCTTTGCAGAGACGAAGGAAGACAACAATTTGAAGTGTCTTTAAAGCGCGCATAAGTCACGTACACTACCGCTGAAATAACAATTTCCACTTAGCTTGCCGTGTTAGTGGTGTCGCAACACAAATATAATATTGGCGACGTGGAAAGAAAAAAAAAAGAATTTTTTGTCGCTGCTTGCAAGATCTATGGAAACTGTTTTCTCCATTATTGCTTTCGATTGACCATGGTAGCTTGCTGCTATCTTAAGAAGGCTAATGTGCGGTGCATCTATTACATTGCAGCACCTATGCCAGTACGGGCTGCAACGACTGCCATTATGCATCCGCTACTAACAAGAGCTCAGCCTCTCGTTTTCTTTGGTAACCTTTTATTTTATTGAAAAATCGCGCGAGAAGGTGAAAAAAAATTGTATTCGCACTTCAAACTTCAAACTTTAAATACCTCTTGCATTTTTGTGTCAACTTACCTTGTTCGGTGGTTGATTTTTAATTATGTTTACTGCTTCCGAACTTATCAGGTCCGTGTAGTACCATCCATAGTCGCCTGGGGCGTGAGTCAAATTTCGTCGAAAATCCAGGCCAACGTCGCCTGCCTGTGCAAGAAAAAGAAAGAAATAACTGAGATACATCCGGGGCATTGATGTGCGGAGTTGTGAGAAAGGGATTTTAACGCGAGGCCAGACCCGCCGTCGTAGCTCAGTGGCTATGGTGTTGGGCTACTGAGCACGAGGTCGTGGGATCGAATCCCGGCCACGGCGGCCGCATTTCGATGGGGGCGAAATGCGAAAACACCCGTGTACTTAGATTTAGGTGCAGGTTAAAGAACCCCAGGTGGTCCGAATTTCCGGAGTCCCCCACTACGGCGTGCCTCATAATCAGATCGTGGTTTTGGCACGTAAAACCCCATAATTTAAATAAACTTTTGTTCCAGAACCTTTATTAGAAGATGGAGAGTATGACTAAATAAATAAAATAAATATATAAAGGGCCGGGACGTTTTTTTTTCCCCTCAAATTGATTGCCTCGCATTCTAGTGAGCTAGCTATATACTCCTTAGCTCATCGACAATATATCACGCGATTAGGCGCTAATAAGAATAATGACATCGGAATTATCTTACGCTTTTAGTACTGAGGAGAAAAACGGACTTATCACGGGTTCGATCTCTGCCACGGCCGTAGCATTTCGATGGGGGTGAATTGCGATAAAAACTCCTCTTAGATTTGGGTCCACGTTTAAGAACCTCAGGCGGCAAAAATTCTTCCTTTTAACTTAACTTTCTAATTATCAACGATAGGTGACTACAGCAAATGAATACTTTGGGGCCCGTCCTCGACACTACCTATCCCAACGATCAACTTTTGAATAGCGGAGTTCATGTGGGAGCTACGCGAACAATTAGTTCCCCTTGCCAGGCTCCTTGAAACCGAAACTGGTATATACATCACTGAAGCGTTGAATCACAGGATCCGGCCGTGCTACAGGTCCAAGAATAGAAGCACTAGGGAAAATATCCCGATTTTACTGACATTTCGTCCGGGGACCAGTCTTCACTCCGGGCCACATCAGCCGATTAATTACGATTAAATCATTTATTGAAAAAGTGGAAAGCTTGAATTGCCCCGCACAAGGCACCACTGGAAATAAAATCACCTCCAGCGCCTGTCGAATGGGTGCTGCAGTACTACAGTTGACCTGCCGAAGGGGGGCCGGGCCCCTCCTAAAGAAATGGGGAGGGGGCCGGGACCGCCCGAGCCCCGCCTGACTTTCAGCACTGAAGTAGTCACTTCGATCACTCACCGATTCTCTGAAATGCGTGAAGTATTCGAGGGCTCCGGCGTAGTTGCCGATGTGACTGACAAACCCTCGTTTCATGGGTGTGTATGAAGCTTTGCAGAAGCCAAGGTGCCACTGAAAAACAGAATGACGCATAAAAAGCACATAGCTTTCCTGAGAAACTCTGCTGATGCCAGCTGACATCACGATGTCACGGGCACCCGCAGGACGCATGTTATTTATTTAACTCGAAAATGACGAAACACGGCGACGCATAAGTAATACGACCACAAAGGACGTTGCGGTACTTACAACTACGGTTCTATTGTTAGTGCAACTGCGACTTTGTACACGCGGTAGTCATAACCATGCACCACCTCAACCTACACTAAACATTACCTTGCAGAAAGTTAATCCACAGAACACCCATACAAACTTAGAGCGGGGAAACTGTACATTCCACAGTTAACGGAAAGAAGCGTAGCGGTGGCGTTCTGAACTAAAGAATGCGACCGAGAGATGGCGCTGATAAAACCAAAACTAATATCATCATCATTACGCAGTGAGCAATATGGCCGCTACGGTAGTGGTTCGTGGGGCTCGTCGCGCTGCTCGCTCGCTGGTTTTGGGCGTTTTGTTACCGCTATCGGGGCGGTATTCGTGTGCACTGTGCTCTAACATAACTATGGATATCTTTATTATGTCGCCAGGCGACCGAGAGGCCTCAACTGGCAATAAAACTGTTCAAACAAGTAAGCTTACATTGTTTATTGTCAATGGTGAATGAAGCAGTACATGCTCACAATTTTCGTGCACATCAGGTGGACTTAATGTTGTCCGTCACTGAGTTAACAACACACAGAAACACAGATAACCATCTATTTAATGGAAGCCAAAGCTGAAATCGAGCGAAGTTTTCTCATCGTGTTCGGCGTGCCGCTAAAGCAGGGAGAACGAAGCTTCAGACAGCAATATTTATGCTGAGCTCCCCTCGTACTTGTATTGCGTACAGTGCTGCTCGACCTTTTATATTCTCTGCGTTCGAATATTTCAGCAAGATTAAACAAAGGAACATGAAAAATTGCTCGGCAAAAATGTAATGCCAGCAAGATAAGCTCGAGCTGCCATGTCCCATTGCTCTCATAACACATTGGCGAGAGGAACAAAGTGTAGGGGGGGGGGACGTTATGCTAAATTTTACAACATATATTGTCTGCTCTTGATATTCTTTTGCGGTCAGGTGCGGCAGTAAAAGCTTTGACACAAGCGGAGTACTCGTAGGGAAACCAAGGAACGTTATGAAGACAGCAGTGCTTACGAGGACTTCGGCAAATATTGTGTGAATAAACAAGGACACTAAATCAACATATAAGCAAGCCCAATTAAGGCTCACAGATTCTTGGGAAATGCAATTTGTGGTTTCATGCTGAAAATAATCTCGGTATATGTATTCAAGCAAGGCAAAGAGTTTGCAAGGAGATGTACATTTAAGTTGAGTAACAGAGTTGAGCAAGGGAAGCCTCAGCTTGGAGTCAACGTTTCACCAGGGAAACATAATTGTGAGGGCCGAGACGAAGACAAGTTCCCAGGCTGAGGTTTGCTCGTCCACTGTTGATTCGCTGAATGTTAAGCCGAACTTATTCTGCGAGTATACTTCAAAATCTTTCTGGGAGCACACTGTGCTCAGGTTTGTCATCTGCTGTTTGAAGAGAAAGAAAAATCGCTTTCAATTATTTCTCAAGTTCCTGAAGTGCGAAATAGGCTGGCTGGTTGTGTGAGCTTGCCTTTTCTAGCTATGTCTCATGGTGCAGGGCTAGCCTAGTTATTGATTTCATGCAAACTGTATATGATCCTCTTGTAGCAAACAAATGTAAAATAGTGTGCGTATCCAGATCTAATCTAATCCTAGCACTTGCCCTGTTAACAACGTTCCCTTACATTTTGTCATGTCATATAAATATATCGGTGTACACATTACAAATAACGTAAATTGGACCATTAATATAGAGTACATCATTAGCAATGCTAACCACACGCTTGGGTACTTACGGCGCAACTTTTCCCAAGCACCGTCTGCTTTAGAATTACAGCTTTATACAACTATAATTCGTTCGAAACTTGAATATGCATTTGCAATACGGGATCCCAGTCGCGTATATCTTATTACTTCACTTTAACTAGTACCAAATAACTCTACTCGTTTCATTATTTCTAATTATAACCGCACCGCGAGTATAACCTCAATGTAAACTAACGTAGCATTTATTCCACAAGCTAATCGCTGCAAAGTCGCCCGTCTTTTGCTATTTCATAAAATTTTCCATCACACCACACTTTATGACGACTTCATACTGCGGCCTCAGTGCAAATCTCAAACTACGTTGATTATCGCAGTAAGGTAGGAATTGATTCATGTAACACGAAGTATTTCGTTCAATCTTTCATGCCCTGTACATCTCAGAAATCGAACCACCAAGTATCGTAGCCATCACAGATAACAAACTTTTTTGCAAAACATTAGCTAACATTGTATATTCGGGAGAATCATATTATTACAAGAACTCAATGCACTTGTTTGTTTTACTCTACTACTTTGTAGCCACTCTCCCATTTAATGCCATGTGGCCCTGAGGGTACAATAAATAATATATATTGTACTGGAGATTATCGGTGTCGGCACGGTGAAGTGTGAAAGAGGAAGTCGACGAACTAGTAGTGAGCGCTCGATCGGTGATCAGCTGAGACTGCTCCGTCTTCTTGTACTTCTGTCAGACGTCTTGTGGACTTCCCGTGACATTTGGTGGAGGTGCGGGGTAACGTCTTCCCCGACCTGGAGCTCCGCAGCCGTACGTTGCCATCTGCGGCCACAATGACCGACAACGCCGGCCCTTCGCAATCCGCTCCCGGCTGTCGTGTGTTCTGGTGTGGTACATCAGTGCGACCGTGCCATCTTCAGCGGCACCGACGATCACGACGTGGAGGACTGGCTTGCAGAGTATGACCGCATTAGCGCGCATAACAAGTGGGCTGACCGCGACAAGCTGACCAACGCCATCTTTTATCTGACTGATGTGGCAAATCTGTGGTTTAGAAACCACGAAGTGGAGTTAACCTGGTCAGCTTTCACCGAGACCCTCACTTCGGTCTTCGGCCGTCCCACTGTGCGCAGACTCCGTGCTGAACACCGTTTGCGTGGCCGCGCTCAACAAAGCGGTGAAACCTTCACGAGCTACATTGAGGACGTCATCGACCTCTGTAAGCTCGTGAATGCGTCCATGACCGAAGCCGATAGGATAAGGCATATCGCCGCAAGTCTGCTCCTAAACATGTGTATACGACGGTAGCCAGTGACCCACTGTGTTAAAAGAGCGCCTGCTACCTCTCGCGCGCCTGCTTGGTTTCGTGGGGTGGGGCAATGTGTGCCGCTTGTGCACGCGCACGAGACAGGGGCTCGGACCATCACTGGAAGAGAAAGAAGTGCGTTCGGCGCAGAGACGCTCGTGTGGAACGTTCTTTGAAACTCTTCTTGTACATAGTTAGTTGCAGGGCACAGGTTCGCCCTTAATAAACCAGTTTTTCTATTTTACTCCTCGAAATACCGTTACATTCTGGTGGAGGTGCGGGGTATGTTTGGAAGTCCCCTGGGTGCCAGAGACCGGAGCCCCGATCCTCAGCGATTGGAATCTGGAGAGGTGACTCCAGTGCACCAGCGCGCCAGCCGCCGACTTCGGGGAGACCCGCCTGAATTCGGACCGCTTCCCACTGCTACGGCCACACGGACGATGTCTTCCACTGACGCCACGACGATGACTAGCCAGGCGACATCACCCGAGGTCGTCGTGTACCCGCCGCGCATGCCCGAGATGTTCCACGGCGACCCGTACGAAGACGTCGAGGATTGGTTGGAGCACTTCGAGAGGGTCGCAGATGTCAACTGTATTGACCTGTATTGTACTGTATTGTACTGTATTGACCTATTGAATGTTTAATTGCATCATTTGTATATGTACAAGTATGTATATATGTCTGTATTAGGTGTACATTTGTATCCATTTTTTTGCACTGTTATCTGCTGTGCTCGTGGCGCCAGGAGCCTAGTCAGGCGTGCATAGTCTCGCCTTTTGCTCCGGCGCCATGACAATCTTGTATTGTCAAAATCATAATAAACTTCAAACTTCAAACGGCTGGAACCCGGCACGAAAACGTCGCCACGTGTACTTTGCGTTGAGGGATTCAGCAAAGAAATGGTACGAGAATCACGAAGCGGTGTTAACGTCGTGGGAAGAGTTTCGGCGACATCTGCTTGCTGCGTTTGCATGCGCCGATCGCCGAGAGAAGGCTGAGAATGCTCTGCAAGCCAGGAACCAGCGCACCAACGAGAGTGTCGGCATGTACATCGAGGACATGTCCCGTCTGTTCAAACGTGCCGATGCAAACATGTCCGAGGAGAAGTGCGCCATATTATGCGTGGCGTGAAGGAGGAGCTATTTGCCGGGTTGGTTCGCAACCCGCCACGTACTGTTGCGGAGTTTCGCACCGAGGCGACGACGATAGAGAAGGCCCTGCAGCAGCGCGCCCGCCACTACGACCGTGATGTCAGCAGCGCCCCTGTAGACGTTCTTTCGGCAGGCATGGGCAATAACACCGAAGCGTTGAGAGAGTTGGTGCGAACTATCGTTAAAGAAGAGTTTCAAAGAACGTTCCACACGAGCATATCTGCGCCGAACGCACTTCTTTCTCTTCCAGTGATGGTCCGAGCCCCTGTCTCGTGCGCGTGCACGAGCGGCACACATTGCGCCACCCCACGAAACCAAGCAGGCGCGCGAGAGGTAGCAGACGCTCTTTTGACACAGTGGCTCGCTGGCTACCGTCGTAGAACACATGTTTAGGAGCAGACATGTTTAGAGACGACGATGCCTTCCATATGCTCGTGGCCAAGAACCCTACGACAGTTGCACAAGTAAATGAGCTCTGTCAAAGCTTCGACGAGCTGCGCGAGCAGCGCCTTTCCACCCGTCGCCCCAGTTTGCAATCCGCGGACCTCTTAGCTGTGGAGCCTGGATGCCTTAGCGCTGATCACTCCGGCTTGCTGCCGCAGATTCAGCAATACATTCGGGAAGAAGTGGCTCGCCAGCTATCTCTTGTGGCGTGTGTTTCTGAGCCTGCTTCCACACTAGAACCGTCGCTCCGTCGTGTGGTCCTAGCACAAGTTTGTGAGGCGCTCCCACCTCCCTCTCCACCGCCACCTGTGACTGCACCTCTGCGCCCTCAACCGACCCCCTCCGCGACCGATGCGTACTACCTCCAGACCCGCCGCTAGTTTCTGCTCGTCGCCACTTCCGGTACGCCCGGTTCACGTGCCCTTATCGCCTTCCGGACCTTCTCTTAACCCTTGGCGTATTCCGGACAACCGCCCTGTTTCGCATGTGCTATTCCGGGACATGTTGCGCGTTTCTGTCGCCGCCATGGACTTTATTTTCGTCATGACGCGCCGAACCTCGGCTACCTTCCCCAAGAGCCTTCGCATCGTTCTATCCCTGATCCCTCGGACTCGTATTCTCGTCGCGCCGCCTTCAACTCTCGTCGGTCGCCATCCCCTCGCTGCCATTCCCTTTCACCCATGCTTCGCCGTTCCAGCTCTGGTCAGCAGGAAAACTGACAGCCGCAGTTCCCGAGGCAAGAACTGCGCCATCGTCGAAATTTTCAAGGCCTCATCTTTCTCCTCCTAACGAAATCGCAGCATTTGTCGAAAGCGTCGCGACAACAGCTCTTGTCGATACAGGGGCTGCCGTTTCTGTCATAAGTGAAGACCTCTGCCACAAACTCAAGAAAGTGACGATTCCTGTACCAGATATTTCCCTACGCACGGCAAGCTCGCAGCAAATCAAGCCTTCGGCCGCATGTACCGCTTGTGTTATGATTCAGGCTGAACTATATTTTGTAGAATTCGTCGTTCTGTGCCGTGCTTCGCATGACGTTATTCTGGGTTGGAACTTTCTTTCCGCACATCATGCTGTTGTCGACTGCGCTCGCGCGCAACTAGCTTTGTCTCCGTTCCGTGACACTACCGTCGACCTCCCGAACCGTTCTCCTAAAGTGGTCGTCACCGCTGACGTCATTATCTCTTCTTTTTCTGCCGCCTTGGTGACTCTGCCCCCGCCACGACAGCTCTTTTTATACCATCTGAAGATAGTGCGCGTCGACGGAACCTTCTACTCCTGTTTCCAGTCATCACACTCACCAATGGTTCCGCTGCCATTTATACGTCCAATTCATTTCCCTGTCCTTCAACTCTCCTACACGGTGAATATGTGGGGCATCTCGACACTGTTGACGTCATTAATCCATTTGACCTACCTTCCGATAGCTCGCCACTGCCTATCGGTGCCGTCACTTCTGCTACCGCACCAAACTCGCGTTCCACCGATGTTTTCTTGCATACCGTCGACGACGCGCTTACGCCCGCTCAACGCAGTGAGGTTGTTGAACTTCTTGAACGTTTCCGTGCTTCTTTCGACCTCGGCCAACCTTCCTTGGGGCGCACGTCAGCGGTTGTTCACCGTATTGACACCGGTCACCATGCTCCGCTGCGCCAACGTCCATACCGTGTTTCCGCAGCTGAACGCCGTGTCATTGACGAACACGTTGACGACATGCTGAAACGAGGTGTGATCCAGCCCTCCCACATCCTTGGACGTCCGGTCGTGCTGGTGCGGAAAAAACGATGGCTCAATCAGGTTTTGCGTCGATTACCGCCGACTCAACAAGACTACCCGCAAGGATGTTTATCCGCTACCACGCATCGACGACGCCCTGGATTGCCTACAGGGAGCTGAGTTCTTCTCTTCACTGGATTTGCGTTCCGGTTACTGGCAAGTTCCGATGGCTGAAGCCAACCGTCCAAAAACGGCTTTTGTAACTCCTGATGGATTATACGAGTTCAAGGTAATGCCTTTCGGCCTTTGCAACGCGCCTGCAACTGTAGAGAGATGATGGACGCTATTCTCAGGGGTCTTAAATGGCACACATGCCTTTGCTACTTAGAGGACATTGTGGTCTTTTCTGCCGATTTCGATACGCATCTCGCCCGCCTTGAGCAAGTTCTTGCCTGTCTCACGTCAGCTGGGTTGCAACTCAATTTGAAAAAATGTCATTTTAGTGCCCGTAAGCTTACGATCCTAGGCCACGTCGTCTCGAAAGAGGGAATTCTGCCTGATCCTGCCAAACTTCGCGTCGTCGCTGAGTACGCCAGGCCCACTACTCTAAAGGAACTACGGAGCTTCATCGGTTTGTCTTCTTATTTCCGGCGTTTGATACGTAATTTTGCCTCGATAATCGCTGCCTTGACGCAGCTTCTTTATAGCACGTCAGACCTGTCGGCTTGGAACTCTGAGTGTGACCACTCAATTATGAGGCTCCGCCGGCTCCTCACGTCCCCTCCTGTACTACGTACGCCACTTCGACCCCAATGCGCCTACTGAGATACGTACGGATGGTAACCGGTGGATCATTGTTGCCGTTGACCACCTCACACGGTACGCCGAAACATCTGCGCTGCCGGCGTCCACCGCGAAAGACGTCGCTTGCTTCCTTCTTCGCCACCTCATTATGCGACACGGTGCTCCACGTGAATTATTAAGTGACCGCGGGCGCGTCTTTCTCTCCAATGTCATCGCGGCCCTGCTAAAGGAGTGCAACATCGTTCACCGCACCGCTTCCGCCTACCATCCACAAACTAACGGCATGACGGAACGTTTCAATCGTACGCTTGGCGACATGCTTGCGATGTATGTGTCTGGCGATCACTCGAATTGGGACCGGGTTCTTCCTTTTGTCACTTACGCCTATAACTCTGCCCCGCAAACTACCACCGGCTTCTCTCCTTTCTTTCTTCTCTATGGCCGAGAACCTTCCTGCCTCTTGGACACCATTCTTACCTACCGTCCTGACGCTTCTGAAGTGACACCTGTTTGAGAAGCGGCTGCTTATGCTGAAGAATGTCGCCAACTAGCCCGCTCATTCACCAGCCAAGATCAGTGGCACCAAAAATCACGCCATGACGCATCCGCTCCTAGTGCCCGCTATTCCCCTGGAATGCTTGTTTGGCTTCGGGTCCCTGCTACTTCCCCCGGCCAATCCACTAAGTTTTTGTCAAACTACCACGGTCCCTACCGCGTACGGCACCAATCATCACCCGTGAACTATGCCATCGAGCCGCTCGCGCCGTCTTCTCATTGCCGTTGCCGAGAGCGCGAAATAGTTCATGTAGCACGGCTTAAACAGCGTTACGACCCGCCGATGCTGTCTTTTCCCTAGGTCGCCAGGATGGCTTCTTTCTGGCGGGGTGTGATTGTACTGCATGGAGATTATCGGTGCCGGCGCGGTGAAGTGTGAAAGAGGAAGTCGACGAACTAGTAGTACGCGCATGATCGGTGTCCAGCTGAGACTGCTGCGTCTTCTTGTACTTCGGTCAGACGTGTTGTGGACTTCCCGTGACAATATAATAATAAAATGAAGAGTGACTGCCAGAGCGTCAGTCAACATGAAGTATCATTTCCTTAAAATAGCATTGAGCGCTTTTGATCGTTTTAAAATTATTTGCATTTTGATGTAACAAATTATCATTGTGACGGAGCATGTGATACCTCGTGGTACTAATGCCTGTCAAACTGATTTGCAAAGAGAAGGTGGCAGAGTTTGTGCATTAGCAAGTAGGAGCTTGCTACATTGTTTCTGTTCGGGTCGTCACGGCCTTAATGACTGAAAAAGAAACAAGTTGGGACTCAACATGTTACTTCTCTGATTGTCATAAAATGCCCTTAAAAGCAACTAAGCTTGTATGTCAAATTTATCATTCCCACTCATTACGATACAGAACTGTAGACTGCTTCTTGCCTAATAGGGTTCACACCTCTCTATCTGGTAAACTTCCAAACATTTCATGGTGAGGCACGTAGTTCAAGTAGACATGTTGTCATTATGGTGACAGTTGAGCTTCTTGTAGCTTAGCGTGGGCACCTTGCAGACCAATAATCTCTCTTTTGTCCATCTTCCTGAAATGAGAAATGACGAAGCCTTGACACATATGCAAGCAAAAAAATGTGGAAACAAAAGATAGTCCCATAAATGTACAAATCACGGTTCTAGTAGAAGTGTTCAGAAACATACCCTCTGAGGATTCTGGCCCTTGATGTTACTTCCAGTGGTTACACGTTCACGGTTGACTTGTACGTCCAGAGACAATACAGGCCAAAGGGATGAGTCCAAATATGAGAAGAGTCTTCCAGGCTGGAGCAAAAGGAGCCTCAATTACTATGGTGGAAGTGGGGATGAGCTTGTGATTAATGCATGACAAAGAACAGTGTACAAAACGTTCCATGACAGAAAAGCACATACACACACACAATACTGTTTTGAGTGCGCATTTCTTTCAGTGATGTCCTTATGTGGGCTGTGCTTAGTGAAGCCTCCCAACCCCGCTGCCCCCAGACCCCATCATGGACACAACAAAGTTTTATGTCTCTCTTAGTGAAGCCTCGATTAGATGACGGCTGTTTCTGCCAGATACTAGTAATAAACACATTAATTTTATTATGTGTGAAATGCCATTAATCTAGCTGTATCACCGGAAGTACATTGGCCACTAATGTGCAGTGAATTTATCGCAGTGTATCATTTATGCAGAAACAGCCAAAACTTTAGTATTTATGCTGTACTCATGTTAGGAATTTTAGTAACTTTGCAAAATTGCAAGAGTCTCGTTTGAATTACTTTGGAAGGGTAATAACTTTATAATGATTACTATTTTCTACTTTTAAGAAATGACTACAGGAATCTGTTTTATCCGCCTCGCACGCAAAGAAATTCAAAGTTGAAAATGTGAAGCACTGCTTTTTTCACTCACCGGCACACACGCCCAGGGGCTGCAAAGTTAATCCGCTTTCGTGGGTAGTCTTCAAGCAGACTGTGCTCGGTTCCAGCGATGAATTTTCGCGCCTGGCTAGAACTTTCTTTTTCAAGCAACACGTCTTACGCGGCCAGACGCGGCAGATGACTAATTACGGGAGCCATGCATGCAGCCGTTATGCAAGCGAAACGCCGCAGCTGATAAAGTTCATTATGTTTAAACACGTTCGCTTGGTGGTACCTATGGAATTTTGTACGCATAAACTGGCTGATATATTATTGATATCTAAGTAAAGCGAACCTGCGTGATGCTGCTCAAAGGAAACGACCTCCCCGTTCGCAAATATTACCGCCGTACAATTTGAATCGATAAACGGCACGGACTGCAATCAATACCAATGGGCTGCTGCTGATCACACGTCAGTATGGCCTCAAAACATTTATTCAAGTAACAATTCACGAACTTCAATAACGGAAGTCCAATAAAAATAATAGACTGCTTATTTTGTAAAACATGACACCGTAACTATGTTTATCGGGTATTATATATGCATTAATAGATTAAATATTGAGCCGCGTTGAGCGTCCCTAGCTGGGAAAATACGAATTAAAGTATGCCACCAAATTACAGTAGCTCCACTTGCGCGCTTCATTCTGGAACGCGACGGGGTTGATTTTTCGCCCTCTGTGGCCATTTGGTGAACTCAAGAGTGTGCGGGGCCTGGTTCATATTTTTATCGTGGTGGGCTACGGAAGCTACGCTTAAGCACGTGTTCTCTGCCTCATTGATAGATTAAGCTACGTGCATTTGCTTTTTCAGTTTATCGTGGGCTGTTCTCAGAAATTTTGTTCGCTTCAGTAGCGACGTACATTGGCACTTCATACAATGGTCCACTAGGTGCCTACCAAATCAATTCCTTACATTCAAGTTGTGTTTACGAGCTCTATCATTAGATCACCGGCCGTTTCGCCATATGTATATATATATACATAAATACAGTGGAATTCGGTGCACTGCGCCTTTCTTGCACTCGCTGTATCGCACCTGGCCCTTCAAGATGTTTCACTTTAACTTTCGGGGGATTTTCCTTGCTTCTCTCTTTCGCTAATCCTATTATGTTCCGGCCAATTCCCTCCCATGTACTCATTATGAAAAATAATGGAACCTAGAGCCCATAAGCTTGTTAAGTCTGATTATCAACGATCATTTTGCACAGAAGCGCACGTGACACTTTTTCCCACCCTCAATTCAATTTGTTTTGCTAGGTTCCTCGTAATTAACTTGCTGCGAGCGCTAGGATAGCGCACATTGTTCATTGCTCCTATAGGTTTGTAACCTCAGCACACATGATTTCCTGAGCCAAATATGATGTGTTTAAGCGGTTCAAGGTCAATTTTAGCGCATCTGCCCTACTCGTGGACAACGCTACTTTTTTATTTAATTATTTATTTATTGTACATACTTTCAAGGCCCGTAAGCGTTACAGAAAGGAATGGTACATACACAAGAAAACAACGCAGCAAAATGAATGAATTTTTGTTTTTTTGGATGGCTTGGAAAACAGCAGTCTTGAACGTCGATGTGTCTGTGATAGTGGCGACTAATGCGGGAAGATGGTTCCAGTCATTGCACGTGTGAGGTAAAAGCGAGTAATAGTACGCGTTCGTGCGAAAAGATGGCACAATAACTTTATGGAGGTAATCGCTGTGGGATCAAAAGAAAGAAAGAGGTGTTAAACGTTTCTCTTTTAATACCGGGTTGTGATAAACGTTGTGGAAAAGTCAGAGGCGACTGTATGCGCGACGTACTGAAAGATCCGGTATATTAGGGGTTTACTTCATGGGGGTAACGCAAGCGTGACGAGAGTGATAAGATAGAATAAAGCGGGACGCGCGACTCTGAATGGCTTCGAGGGAGAGGGCTTGGGATGCTTGAGGGGGGTCCGAGATGGCTGAGGCATATTCTAATTTTGAACGAACAAGTGTTTTGTAGAGCGTCAGTTTTAAAGACGCAAGAACGGCGTTTAAGTTTCTGTGCAGATAGCCTAGCGTGTGACTAGCGTTAGAAGTTATATATTCAACTTGTTTGTGCCATGATAGATTGTGAGTGATATAACGGCCGAGATACTTCTAAAACTTAACTTGACAGAGAGGAGCGCTAAACAGAAAATACATTCGCATGGCAGTATTCTTATTGCGGTGTGATCTGCGCATATATTTACATTTATTCACGCTTAGTTTCATGTTCCTTGCATTGCACTATATCGACACTATGTTGAGGTCTTCTTGTAGTTTAGGGGAATCGGCGGGGTCACTAATCTCATTACATATTGCGCAGTCATCAGCAAATAGGTTAATTGAAGACAGTTTCGCGCAGTCAGGGAGGTCGTTAATATAAATTAGAAAACACAGAGGCCCGAGGACGGATCCCTGCGGGACTCCTGATGTAACCGCTGAAAAAGCAGAGGAAGCGTTATGAGCAGTCACGTACTAGGCTCGATTAGAAGAAGTCCTTAATCTGTACTAATACTTTAGGATGAACGTTAACCTGATCAAGTTTAGGGTTTAGTAAATCGTGCGTTGCGGTATCAAAGGCCTTATCATGCTCCAAGAAAATACAGTCAACGTCAAATTTATTGCCAGTTGCAGCCAAAAAATTATTATTATTATTATAACAAGCTAGTTGGGTCTCGCACGAGTACATTTTTCTGAAGCAATGTTGACAGGAATCGAAGAAGTCAAAAAGGTGAGAGTAAATGATGTGTTCCAAAAGTTTGCATGGGATACTTGTCAATGAAATGGGACGGTAGTTCTCGGGAGCATGTGCATTGCCTGACTTTGGGACTAGAACCACCTTTACTTTCTTCCACTCTCACGAGAGCGAAGAATACTGCAACGACTGAGCAAAAGTTTTAGAAAGAATAACACATGCAAACACTTTAGTGCATTTTAATATTTTGAAATTATTACTATCAGGCCCACGGCAGAAAAAATCTGCAGATTATTCATCAGCCTGCTAATACCAACCCAGTCAATGAATACGGGAACCATGACAGGGAACTATAAACTTGGTGCACTCGGTTTATCGGCGGTTATATTAGTATTGAGGAAAGGTGCAGACGTCTCATTCAAAAGGCTGCTACATTGATTAGGTGGAACACTGGTGCCATTAGGGTAAGTTAAATGTATACGGTTTGTAGCCGGGAACTGCAGTAGTACGAGTGGGTCATCAACAAGTTGTGCGAGTTGTGCGGGAACAAACACCAAAAATCTGTGCGCATTCCGAATAATTTTTGCAATTGTGGCGGAACCATTGTGCCATAATATATTTGAAAAATTGATATTTTCCAACTGAAAAAAAAGACAATGTAGGGTATCCAGAAACAACAATATTTAAGATGTCATGAAGTACATCACAGAAAAAAGGGGTACAGCTGTGGGTCTGTAATATGCGCAAAAAATACAATCCCTATTGTCAATGGTAATGCGCGCGCACACAACTTCTAAGGCTGACACGACTGGGACACTTGAGGAAGGAAACTCTTAACAGCGATTAAGACACCCCCGGCGATACGAATATCGCGGTCATATAGATAAATACGGCCTCTAGAGTAACATCGTTTAGTTTTGTCGTCTGTGGCTCCCTTACAATAACTACGCAGTCCTCAACAAATCTCATGACGGCTAAAAACATCAGCTATGGCAGTAGGGTTTGAAGACGCCTGCAAAAGTCACAAAAAAAAAGTTACATAGAATGAAAGCTCAGCTAGGTTGAAGAAATGCATATACAGTCAAAAAATGTTCGTGAAAAAATAACAAAAGCATGGCAATTTTTGTAACATATCTTTTCTGTGCTCTTAATTCTGTTTCATGTTACCTTGTTTTTCTGTGACTTCAACAAAACAATCTGTTGATTGTTTTATATCATTTCAAGGAAACTTTTATGTGGTTTATTCAATGGTTTATTCAATGGGAATGGAAGCACTGCAGCCGCCAACGTGCTTCAAACATATTTTCGTTTTTGGATGCAGATCTTTATCGGATTCGCTGGCCATGCGCAAGTTCTGGCTATTCCGGCAGCAAATGGTGGACGTACCAGCTCGCCCGACCGGTCGACGGCGGACTGTAAGGCCACCGAAGCCTCCTTTCATGCAAACGAACCATGCCTCATCGAAGCGCTGTCATTTCAGGCTGCCAAATCGACAGACGCATCAACGCCGGCATGCCTTAAAAGCAGCTGAAATAACTGGCGCCTCTTCAGTGGAAATGGAATCACTGCAGCCGCCAACATGCTTCAAACACATTTTCGTTTTCGGATGCTGGTGAGCGCAGCACCTCAACGTTGCAGTAAAAAGTGAATGTTTGGCTGCTAGTGCTTCCAGGCCCACAACTATTATTCCAATTAGTATGTGAATGTGTTCTTGTGTCCTAGTTGTTATTTATGTCTGGCAACGTAGCGCTAAACCCTGGATCCCTTTGAGAAGATCGTAACAAGTTTAACAAGGAGTTGCCGCAGCTTGTGAAATCGCTACACGACAAATTTGATTCTGAACACGAAGAAGTGATGACTGCCTTTAGTGAAGTCAAAGAGGCTCAATATTCAATGCAGCGACAAGTAGCCGATATCGACAACAGGCTCTTGGCAGTTGAATTATGCATTCGACTATCTGAAGGGCAACAGGGTAAAAGCTTCGTGCCGCAAGCAGCTCTATTGAACCAATGGCTTAAGGAATTTGCAGACCGTTCACTTCGCGAAAATTTAATATTTCATAGCGCTGCGGAAACATGGGCAC
The DNA here is from genome assembly GCF_013339745.2 of Dermacentor silvarum. Taxonomy (NCBI): domain Eukaryota; kingdom Metazoa; phylum Arthropoda; class Arachnida; order Ixodida; family Ixodidae; genus Dermacentor; species Dermacentor silvarum. Next base: position 25,855,764 of record NC_051155.1, read on the forward strand.
AGTCAGAAGAGAAAATTTGCTCGGTCTTAAATTTATTATTAAGCCTGAACCTAAATAAGAGCGATGACCGCATTTCCAGGGCACACAGACCTGGCCGTTTTGTCCCTTGCAAGTCCAGGCCCGTTATTGTGAGATTTTTATCGTCTAAGATAAGGGAAATGATTCTTTCTTCTAAAAATAAGTTGAAGACAACTGGTGTCTCCGTAAGTGAAGATTTTTGTAAGGCAACTACAGCTGTCAGAAATAAACTGTACGAATTTGGCAAAGAAAGCGGTCAATCTTTCACTTTGAAGTACAACAAGCTGTATATCAACAAAAAAATGTTATATTTACTCCCCTGATAACGACAGTGTCTGTGAACTGCTATTGGGCAATGTTCCCTGCACTGCGGAATTATCGTCTACCACTACTAACTGCCATTCTGATGCGTCTTTTTCTTAACAGAAATTATGCACCGGTGACGCCGCCAATCTTCTCGTGACTTATCTATTTTATTGTCGAATGTGCGAAGTACAGTTAATAAACGTGAAGCTCTAGCATCTGTTTTTGATTCGTGTGCTGCTGACATGGTCGTATTGATGGAGACTTGGTTGACCGATACAATTCTTAGTGAAGAGCTGTTCCAATGTGACAAGAAGTGCGTTGTTCACCGTCATGGCCGTGACCCAAAATCAGGCGGTGGTGTTTTATTTGCCGTCGCCGAAAATATAGCGTCTTATATGATTTTACTTACGACGTCTTTAGAACTGGTTTGTGCTTAAACCATCAAAACACATTTCTTTGTGCATGTTATCGGTCGCCAAGTGCGCCATCTACTTTTTGCAATGAACTACATGACACTGAATTTTCTCGTTTCAGAATTTCCACACTCACCGTTATACCTTTTAGGCGATTTTAATTTCCATAAAATAAGGTGGACGTCACTATCGCCCTTTGTTGTCGGCATGTCCGCCGAAATTAAGTCTTTCCTTAACTTGTTTCTAAATTTTAATCTTACGCAACTTGTTTCTGGACCTACTAGAGCTGGCACTACTTCATTTAACACTCCAGACTTGATCCTTGTCACTGAACCAAACTTAGTACATTCGTTAACTTGTTTCCCCGGACTAAGAGATCACTGTTGTTTACATTTTTTTTATAACAGGCTCCCTTATATGCGAGAGAAACAATGCAAAATTGATCAGAAATTATGCGCGCAGTGATTACACAGCAATTAATAATGAGTTTGCAGTATTCATTGACGATTGTATGCCAGAATTTTTCAAGTGTACCGTGAAAAACAAATTGGAAGTTGTTTAAACCGAAGCCACGTTCCTTGCCGCTAAATATGTGGCACTGCGCAGACTTTCCGGTAAGAAACGCTTTCCTTGGCTTTCCGTGCACGACCTTGAAAAGACTGCCAAACAAGAAAAAACGCCTTTTCCGTCTTGCAAAACGCAGTCCAACATCTACTCGTTCTAACGATTATTTTAATGCGCTGCGTGCTTATCGTACCGCGTTAAAAGAAGCGAAGGACGTTATTTTTAATACCCATCTGCCCTCACTTCTTTTTACTAATCCATCAAAATTTGGAGCACTGTTCAAATGAGAGAGAAAAATAACATTTCTATTACAGATACCGATAGTAATACCATGAGTAATGCAGAATGTTGCTATGTCCTAAATGATACTTAATCGAAATCATTTTCTGTTTGCTGTATTGGTACAGTGCCACACATGCGCAAAGAAGATTTATTCCCCATGGATCCCTTTGTTGTCGATTTTGCGGGCATTTTGAAGCTATTTCAAGCTTTAAAACTATCGTCTTCGTGTGCTGCCGACGAAATTAATTCGAAATTTTTTTAGGAATACTGCTGTCTACTCCTCTATACTTTCATGTACCTTTTCACCAAATCTATTGAGCGCTCAACTTTTCCCGCAGACTAGAAAGTGGGGAAGGTGACACCTCTGTTGGAATCAGGTACCCCGCATTCTCCTCCATATTACAGACCTATTTCACTTACCAGCGTGCCTCGCAAAATCCTTGAACACGTCCTATTTTCCAATCTTGTCTCATTTCCAGAATGCAACTCTTTCTTCACTTTATTTCAGCATGGGTTTCACAAAAACTACTACTGCGAACCGCAACTAATATCGTTAAAACAAAACATTTCTTCATCTTTAGACAAAGGCCAAGTCATTGACTGTATCTTTCTAGATTTCGCGTAAGCGTTTGACAAGGTGTCTCATCACTTACTGGTTCTTAAACTTAGTGCTCTTAATATTGACCCGAATATTCTGAAATGGATAGAATGTTTTCTAAAGAACCATACCCAGTTTGTAACAGCTAACGATTCTGCGTCCCCGCACTGCGCCGTTAAGTCTGATGTTCCTCAAGTCTTGGTAATAGTAACGGTCTTGGGACCGTTACTATTCCTAATTTATATAAACGACTTACCTGCCGTAATTATTAGTTCTGTTCAACTTTTTGCCGACGATTGACTTCTATACCGTGAAATAACTAATCAGCATGATAACTTGATTCTTGAGTCAGATCTAGATAACATTTCAAGGTGGTGCTCACAATGACTAATGTTCTTGAATCCGACTTAATGCAAAGTTATGTCTGTCTCGCTTCGATCAAACTCACCCACTGCTTTCGATTATATTGTCAATGAAACGAACCTTGAGCACGTGACTTCCTCTAAATATCTCGGAATCCAGCTACAGTAACCTTTCGTGGCATGCGCACATCGAACACATCACTAACAATGCAAACAGATCTCTGAGCTACATTCGCCGTAAGTTTTCTAATGGCCCAACCCATTTGAAGTTACTGCTCTGATCATCATCATCAGCCTATATTTATGTCCACTGTAGTATGACGGCCTCTCCCTGCGATCTCCAATTATCCGTGTCTTACGCTAGCTGATTCCAACTTGCGCCTGCAAATCTCGCAACTTCATCACCCCACCTAGTTTTCTGCCGTCCACGACTGCGCTTCCCTTCTCTTGGTATCCATTCCGTAACTCTAATGGTGCACCGGTTATCCATCCTATGCATTACACGGCCTGTCCAGCTTCATTCTTTTCTCTTAATGTCAACTAGAATATCGGTTATCCCTGTTTGTTCTCTGATCCACACCGCGCTCTTCCTGTCTCTTAACGTTAGGCCTAACATTATTCGTTCCATCGCTCTTTGCGCGGTCCCCAACTTGTTCTCGAGCTTCTAACGTCCAAGTTTCTGTCCCATATGTTAGTACCGGTAGAATGCAATGAGCGTACACTTTTCTTTTCAACGACAGTGGTAAGCTCCCAGTCAAGATTTAGCAATGCCTGCTATATGCATTCCAACTCAATTTTAGTCTTCTATAAATTTCTTTCTCATGATTAGGCTCCCCTGTGAGTAATTGACCTAGATAAACGTACTCGTTTACAGACTCTAGAGGCTGACTGGCGATCCTGAATTAGTGTTACCTGGCCAGGCTATTGAACATTATGTTTGTCTTCTGCATATAATCTTCAACTCCACTCTTACACTTTCTTGGTTAAGGTCCTCAATGATTTGTTGTAATTCTTCCACATTGTTGCTGAATAGCACAATGTTATCTGTAGACCGAAGGTTGCTGAGGTATTCGCCATTGATGCTCACTCCTAAGCTTTCTTAGCCTGAGAGCTTGAATAATTATTCTAAGCGTGCAGTGAATAGCATTGGAGAGATTGTGTCTCCTTGCCTGACCCCTTTCTTGATAGCTAACTTTCTGCTTTCGTGCGGAGAACCAAGGTAGCTGTGTAATTCTTGTATAAGTTTGCCAAGATATTCACGTATGCCTCCTGTACACCTTGATTACATATTGCCTCCATGACTGCTGGTATCTCTACTGAATCAAATGCTTTTTCATAATCTATGAAAGCCATATAGAAAGGGTGATTGTACTCTGCAAATTTCTCTATTGCCTGATGGATGACATGGATATTATCCATCGTAGACTATCCCTTCCTGAAGCCAGCCTGTTTTCTTGGTTGGCTGAAGTCAAGTGTTGCCCTGATTCTATTCGAAATTATCTTGGTGAATATTTTGTACAATACTGAAAGCAATCTAATGGGTCTATAATTATTCAATCCTTTAGCGTCTCCTTTCTTATGGATGAATGTAATGTTGGCGTTCTTCTATCTTTCTGGTACACTTGAAGTAGTGAGGCATTGCGTATAAAGGGCCGCAAGCTTTTCAAGTGTGATATCTCCTCCATCTTTGGTTAAATCGACTGTTGTTGCATCTTCTCCGGCAGCTTTTCCGCTGGTCATGTCTTTCATGGCCCTTCTAGCTTCATCGCTACTTATATAAGGAGCCTCTGTATCCTGTTCATCTCTACTTCAATTGAAAGTAGCTTGGCTGCCCTGGAAACTGTACAGGTCATTATAAAATTCTTCCGCTGCTTTTACTATGTCATCGAAATTGCTGATGATATTACCCTGCTTATCTTTCAGTGCATACATTTTGTCTTGTCCTATGCCAAGTTTTCTTCTCAATGATTTCATTCTGCGTCCTTATTTTACTGCTCCCTAAATTTTTTCCACGTTATAATTTCGGATATCCCTTACTTTCTTCTTGTTGATCTGTTTCGACAGTTCAGCGAATTCTATCTGCTCTCTCGAGTTTGACACTTGCATGTTTTGCCGTTTCTTTGTTAGGTCCTTTGTTACTTGGGAGAGCTTACCTACTGATTGCCTTGGCACCTTACCTACCACTTCAATTGCTGATTCAGAGATCAGCCTAGTTAGGGTTTCATTCATTACCTCTATGTTGTCTTCATCTTCCTGTTCTAAAGCTGCATATTTGTTTACGAGCACCAGCCTGAATTGGTCTGCTTTTACCCTTACTGCGTCTAGGTTGTCCTGTTTCTTCATGACTAATTTTATTCTTCCTCTCTTCAAATTGAGAGAAATCCTAGACCTCGCTAAACTATGGCCACTGAACTTTATCTTACCTAACACTTCTACATCCTGCACTATGCTGGGATCGGCAGTGAGTATGAAATGCATTTCATTCCTTGTCTCTCCATTAGAGCTTTTCCAGGTCCACTTCCTGTTGGTGCGCTTCCTGAAGAAGGTACTCATTATTCTGAGCCTATTCCTTTCCGCGAATTCTACCAGCATCTCTCCTCTAGTGTTCCTGGAATCGATGCCGTAGTTGCCAATTGCTTCCTCAGCAACCTGCGTTTGCCCCACTTTTGCATTGAAGTCGCCCATTACTACAGTATACTGAGTTTGTACCTTCCTCATTGCTAATTCAACATCTTCATAAAACTCTTCTAAATCCTCATCATCGTGACTGGAGGTTGGGGCGTAGGCTTGTACTACCTTCATTCTATACCTCCTATTAAGCTTTATTACGACGACTTCTACGCTCTCTATAATGCTGTAGAATTCATTAATGTATCCCGCGATGTCCTTATGCACTAGAAATCCTGCCCCGAATTCTCTCTTCTGTACATTCTCAAGACCTCTGTAGCAAAGGACGTGGCTGTTGGTCAGTACTGTATAAGCCTCACCAGTTCTAACCTCACTAAGGCCAATGATATCCCAGGCAATACCTGATAATTCTTCAAATAGCCTTGCTAAACTAGCCTCACTGGATAAGGTGCGAGTGTTGAACGTTGCAGGTTCAGTTTCCAATGGCGGCCTGTCCAGACCCAGATATTCTTAGCACCTCTGCCGCGTCGCAGGTCTGACGGCCGCCTTGGTCAGGTGTTCTGAAGCCGCTGGGCACTGAGGGCCATGGGTAGATTACAGAACACTAATTAGACCGAAGCTAGAGTATGAGTCATCTGTCTGTGACCCTGGTAAAAAAACATTAGCAGATACCACTGAGTCAGTTCAGAACAGGTCAGCACGTTTCATCCTTTCAATTATTCCCGCACAGCTAGCGTTTCTCTAATGAACTCAAACCTTGGCCTTATTTATTTGAAGCTTCGAAGACAGATTTCCCTTCTCTGCCTTTTTCCGAAAATTCCTTTACCAAAATAACTCACTTAACCAAGAATTCATCTCACAACCTTCATAGATGTCGTCGCATCTTGATCATTGGTTTAAAGTTTTTATGCCGTTCAACCGCACAAATGTTTTCTCAGATTCATGTCTGCGAAAAACCAGTGCCGAGTGAAACCGCCTTCCCCCCTCCAATGACTGTATCGAGGAGTCATCATCTTTCAAGGTTGCAATAACTGATTATATTTGGAATTTATCCCTCTAAATACTACTAATTGTTTGAACGTGTTGTATTTTTTATTGTTTATTGTAGGGCTTTGTAACGCCCTTCTGGGCCCTAAGGCTAGTATAAATAAATAAATAAATAAAATAAAGGGAGTAACTTGTACTTCCCTCATTGCTGCTGCTTTTATGTATATATAGTATGGAAATAGTCAAATGCTAGGATGTAATTGTAATCGATCACACATGTATAGATAAGCACGCTACGTAGAACATATGAGCTGTTACCACTGATAAGATGCCTGGCGCCATCACTACGCAACACATTCAATTATCAAGTGTACGAGTTTATATAGTCCTACTCTGAGCGGCATGACTCGCCTTGATTGCAGCTTTATCTTATTCAGGAACTAAGACCACTTGGCTCGGGCATACGAGATCTGGCTGAGTCTAGTTGCGTGGCTAGTGAAACTGCACACAAATGTTAATCGAGGACAGCAAAGAGATGAAGAAACCTCATTTCAGTCACGCGTTTGATGGCATATTTTATTGGGTTAGCATTGTTAGGATTTTTCGCGCACTTTTCGCAGTTATCTATTTTTATCTAACGGGCTTCCGATCTGCCTGGGTCACTGTGTAGTCAGTGCTCGAATGGAGAGCGCATGCGGCTGCAGTGTTGAGGGTACAGGCTTGGAAACCAACCATCAGACCAACTTGGGTCACTGAGTATGTGGCAATGTGTACATAGGTGTTGCACTTCAATGACCCTCTTTCACGCCAACATCGGTCACTGTAGATGCGGGACCGGGTAGGTATCACTGTTCACAGAAACTCTCTGGCGCAGTCGACTTGGAGCGCTCGGTAGGTGCCTCTCGAAATGTGCTGGTCTTCAATGAACCTCTTTGACGCCAACTTTGGTAACTGGGTTACTACTAGAGCACTGCACGGGCCGATTTTACGTCGGGCTACCCGCCCGAGCCCGGCCCGTTCCCGGAAATAATCTACGTTACCCGCCTCGCCCGAGCCCGGCTCGAAACCGGCCCGAACACAGCCCGAGACCGATAATGACCATCGAGTGGCATTAAAAAATAAAATAAAGAAGATAATGAAAGGAATGTCTTGTTAAGGCATAAATATATGTCATATGCAATGATGAACACTATTTGAGCGGTCTGAATGCCAATATCAGCGCGCGAAGTAGTACGAATGACACTGCCGAGCAGTATCGCCAGCACTTTCCAACGGCGCGACTTTCATGCGGCCCAATCCACTTCTACCGCCATGCCGCCACAGCATTTTTACACGTCGGGCGCCTCACTACAAATCATGCGCCGCCCCAGCCGCTCGTCCCACTCAACCATATTCTAGTACACTCTCGAAACCGGCTGGAAACCGGCCTGAACCCGGCCCGAGACCGAAAAAGACCACCGAGTGGCATTAAAAAATAAAGTAAAGAAGCTAATGAAAGGAATTTATTCTTAAGGCATAAATACATGTCATATGCAATGATGAACACTATTTGAGCGGTCTGAACGTAAATATCAGCGCGCCAAGTAGTACGAATGACACTTCCGAGCAGTATTGCCAGCACTATCCGCCTACAAAGCATGCGCCGCCCCAGCCGCTCGTCCCACTCAACCGTATTCTAGTACACTCTAGGTGAAGCGCAGCCACGACCACTGGTCTCGACGCCACGACAGGTCCTGAGCGCAGCGCATGGATGGAGTAAATGGAGAAAGAAAGCTTCTCGTTCCTCTATGGTGCAGCGTAATGCGCTGCTGCTAGCCGGCCGGTTGAGAACATGCGTGCAATCATAGGTGGACGCAGTGCCATATTTCAGCCGCGTGACGAATTATCGTATCTTAGCAGTAATCGTTTTACCAATTCGCCTTTGAAGAATCAGCAAGTCGCGAACGCGCTTACACCACGCTGAAAGCATTAATTACATTGATTTAGGTAAAGAATACAATGGCATCCTTTGGTTTGAGGCGACTTCGGTCTTTCTGGACTTGTACATTCTGTTCAAACAACGCAAAATACGACGAATGAAGAAAAGGGAAGTACACACTGCTAGCTTCCAGCTGCGCCGGGGCAACAGGTTTTTCAGAGTCGAGACGCGCGAGGATAACTTGCTGCACGCTACATGCACACCACCAGAAAGTCCGAGCCCGGCCCGGGACGGCGTCAAAAAACCCGAGCCCGGCCCGGACCCGCGTCAAAAAACCTGAGCCCGGCCCGGGCCTGGGTCAAAAAGCCCATGCCGTGCCCGAGCCCGGCCCGAGCCCGTGAGAAAACTGCCCTACCCGGCCCGACCCGGCCCACGAGCCGGGCCGGGCCCGGCTTTCGGGTAAGCCCGAGCCCGTGCAGTGCTCTAGTAACTACCACTGGGAATGTAACGCTCTGTAATGACAGAAACGGTAGCTTGTGTTTTCTCCATCCTTGGTCGAATCTAACCCACGTGAGAACGGTTCCTTAAGGACCGCAACCTGGCAGGGTGCCCTATAAACGCACTGTGTCTGTGCCGCTCTTGCATAAACCTCCGGCCAACTTGGGTCACTGAGCATGTGCTACTGAGTGCGCGGCAAATGAGGGAACAATTCCCAATGTTCTCAGGGACCAGCGGGCCACGCTTCTTTTTGCATTGCTTGACTTGCTGTTGAATCGACTACACATAGTTATTCGTTTCTTCATTAAAGATCATAATTCCCAATTTCTCTTTGCTAAATTTAAAGTTTAGATTTGTCGTTGCAATGCCACACATATTCACCAGTGTCTGTAAATCGCTTGCATTGTCCGCTAGTAGAACTATGTCGTCTGTATAAATCAGTGCAGAGATCTTCTGTTGCACCATTTGTCCATTAGGCGTGTATGATAAATGAAATCCTGACTGATTGTTTTCGAGTTGTTTTTCTATGCCCTTAACATAAAGCGTGAACAACAATGGAGACAGAGGGCGTCCTTGCTTCAGTGCTTGGTGAATTTCAACCACTTCATTACAATTTCGCCATTCCCCTACAATGTTTACTCGGTTGTGTCTATATATCAACCTCAGCAGCTCCACGAAATCGCCATCTATGCCTTCATGCTTGAGAATATCCAATAACCGTTCCCTGTCTATGTTGTCGTAGGCTCCCTTAATATCTCGAATTGCTATCTATAAAGGTCCATTCTGAGCTACTGAAATGTCTATGCCCTGAGTTAGTACAAACATATTATCCTCTAAGCGTATGTCTGGTCGAAACCCATTCTGTAGGTCCCCTAGCACATCATTTTTTTCCAGCCTCTTCGAAAGATTATGGCTTGCATTGCCATTCTATGCAGGGTGTTTCAGCGAACACTTTCAAAATTTATTAAAGGGTGCATGTGGCAGATAGCCCAATTATACTTAATGAGCTGGTCTACTTGCAGAGGCGGACATTACTTGCACGCAAAATTTAAATGCATACTCGTCTAATTAACAAAAATTCACTAATTAGGTTTTAACTAATTACCCGATGGCAAATATTACAATTTACAAATTGTAGCCGGGGAGTTCGCAAGGTAGATCCACTTGGAATGAATTCTCAGGGTGACACCAGTTTCGAGGTAATAATTCGCGAACTTTGCGGAGAAATGCATTGGCGTTCCAGTTAATTTTTTGCGTCAATGCGTAAAGCCACCTTTTGCTAACTAACTGGAACGCCAATGCATTTCTCCGCAAAGTTCGGGAATTAATATCTTGAAACTGGTGTCATCCCAAGAATTCGTTCCAATTGGATCCGCCTTGAGAACTCCACGGCTACAATTTGTAAATTACAATATGGGCCATCAGGTAATTAGTTAAAACATAATTAGTAAAATGTTGTTAATTATTCGATTATGCATTGCAATTTCTTGTGCAAGTAATGTCCGCCTCTTCGAGTATACCAGCTCATGAACTCGAATTGTGCTATCTGCAACAGGCAACCAGCAAGAATTTTTGAAAGTGTTCGCTGAAACACCCTGTATATCACCGACGTTACTGTAACTGGCCTGCACGAGCTCTTCCTATCCTTATCACCTTTCCCTTTGTGACTGAGGTTAATCTTGCTTTCACGCCATCCAACCGGAATTTTCTTCGTTTTAATCAATTGGTGAATGGCTTTAGTCAGCAGTGCCTTGCCCTTTGGCCCCAGTCCAGCATCTGCAGTATCCCCGATCGGCGTGAAGGAGGTTAGTTAAAGAGTGGCACATATGAACACATCGCCACACACCCAGAGGCCCAAGTTGGTGCAACTGTTAGTTTTGAACCTTGTTACTCAATGCACAACAGCCCGGTGCACCAACCATTCGTTCACTGGCTACCGAGTGAGCCAGGTGGGCAGGAGAATGGTTGTATACAAACGTGCAAATGTACATAGACACAAACATAGAAACATAGATAGACAGATAGATAGACAGATAGATAGATAGCCCCCGAAAAGTGCGTGGAGTACCCGATGAATGCTAGCGTTAAGACATTAAACAAGTGAAAATACAGTGTTCATGTTTGTTTAACCTATAATTAGTGCTCGAGAAGACAAAAAATAGGTAGGGCATATGACTCACATAAGGTGGTGCGGAAGTTGTCCGACTGCATAACTTGAGAAGGCTATCATTTTTGTATTGCAAACTTTACTTCTATTTTGGAATACCATTAAAGCATTGTAGTTGATTGTTTGGTAAAATAATAAACTAGCCAAACATTTTGCTCGTATGCGGGTCAAATGATACCTTTACAATATGTCGAGCCGCTTTCTTGTCTAATATCTGTTTTGTACCTTGTTGAAATCTGTCACACCACCCAGGCGCGGATCCAGGGGGGATGTCCGGATGTCCTGACCCCCCCCCCCCCCCCTCAGATTTTTGCATCGCCCCCTCGCTGACAGGGGGATGGCCTTGTCGCAAAAAAAAATGGCCACCAGCATTCTTCAAAAGTATTTTTCACCAGTACCCGTGGTATCAGCCATGTGGAAGTAAAGCTGGCTCGCTCACAAGCTTAGTTGTGTTCCGTAGGAGTGTGGTGTCGCGAAGTTGCCGTAGTTATTTTTTCTTATGAACACCTTGGACCTCCTGGCGCCTGCCGTGCCTTACTCGTCCCGTCGGTGGCGTCGAATGAATGAGGGGACGTCCCTTTTGCCAAGCACGCCAAGGTCCGCTTGAGCGCCTTCGCGCCTGATTAGTTTCCCCTTGGGGTGTCAACGGTTGCCTCATTGGCTGTCATCGGTTCCGCGACCTACCTGCTTAGTGAAAGAGATCTCTTGCTGAAGTGTTCATATATAAATAATACAACTAACAGCTAAACTAAGAACTACGCATAGGCAACTTTTTTTAACTGTAGCACTCATTGTGATCACAGTTACACGTTGACAATATCCAGTACCAGCACAGTACCGTTCGTACGCTACAAGTTTTTCATTGTAACTTCGCAGTTTTATTGTCGTACATTAAGCATAGGAGGCTCAAGCCCGCCGGATCTGTTTATCTGAGTGGGCGTTCTCGCGGAGCGGGGCGAAGCCTGGAGCCGCGGCTGCGAAGTGGGGGAGCGTTACGTCAGCGGCCAACGCCAGCGCGCGGGCCTAGGATGGCGTCGCGTGGTTAAAGAAACGGGAGCAGATGCGCGCCTTGTGTAAAAGGATGACGTCGCGTGGGAAACAAAACATGAAGACGCTGGCTCGCGCTCTCGCCTACTACGCCACATCGTTATTCTTGTAGGTGGTGTCGTGAGTCTTCATACGCGGTGATTCGCATATCGTAAACAACCAGCGTAGTGGTTGCTGCGTTGGAGCGGAGCGTTACGCCGGTATTCAAGAACGTTCCTCTAGTCAACACACCACCACGACTCAAGAGAGAAGATGGCACCGCCATCCCTCCACAGAAGTGGTCACTGAGCTTCATAATCATTCACTGGAATTCATGACAATTGTCGCGTCTTAATTCTCGATTATTCTGCGCAGTATGACAATTGAAATTTGGAGTCTGATATCTCGGAGCACGGACACGCTAGAATAACTCTTCCGACTGATACTGTGTAGAAACTCGACTGTCTCTAAGTTTTCAATACAAACATACCCACTTACTGCAGTCAACAAAAAATAATTGTTTAATTTTAGTTAATTGGGCTGCTCACAGCGATAATTATCATCTCACTTTGTGCACCCTTAGTCACATAACTTATTTGCACAGGTGGTCTTCGCGTGCCTCCCAGTGCCTAACTTTAAGAAAACCATAAAGCTTAGTTTTGAATACCCTGTATTATCAGGCGCAGCCGCCAAGCACATGGCTGTATTGGGTAACGTCCTTTTCCTATATGCTCGGAGAAAACGATACCTGGCTTCGCTGCAGGTCTTCTTCCTCTTTCTGGGGTTTTACGTGCCAAAACCAGTTCTGATTATGAGGCACGCCGTAGTGGAAGGCTCCGGATTAATTTTGACCACCTGGGGTTCTTTAACCTGCACTACAACGCAAGAACACGGGCGTTTTTGCATTTCGCCTCCATCGAAATGTGGCCGCCGCGGCCGGGATTTGATCCCGCGATCTCGTGCTCAACGCCTGAGCTGACTGAGCCACCACGAAGGGCTACAGGTATTGCTTTAGCCGTATAAAACGCGGGTTTATCGTCAGGAAAAACGGTAAATTTCGGTAAATAAGAAAGGCTACTATCATCATCATCATTGACAGAAGCTGACCCCCCCCCCCCCCCTCAGAAAAAACCTGGATCCGCCCCTGACACCACCCAATAATGTAGTAGATGATATGAATAAAAAAACGCATTATGAAGTAAGAATTTCGTTGTTGTTGTCGTTGGAAGCGCTTGCCAGAATAAAGTAGCATGCCGCATGTTCTATAGCTATATATGTATGTCTAGTTACTTGTTCAACGTGTTTATCCGAATTTAGGTTCTCATAGAACATCCCTTCCATTGACGTAGTTTCGCAACCTGACTGTTCTCATGCCCAACGTGTATATGCCACTTAAATCAGTCGACTTTTTTTGTAGAGCTGCGACTAATTGAGCTTTTGATTTTGCAGTGTAGGTTACTAAAGAATTAGCTCTGCTCAATGCCTTCGCCTTCATGCTCAATGTCGCTGCGCTCCAGCACGGGCGTGGCAATACACAGGCTTCGCGCTTCACGAGGAAAAGACAGCTCGCAGTTCGCCCTGACCAACGCCACTATGATGCCTTGCCACTTTCACGTGGCAGCCGAGCGAGGCATTGAGCAGAGTTAATTCTTCCGAGTAACGCGTGGGACCGCTGGTGTAGCGGGGCGCAGGCGCGTAATCATGCGGCTATCTTGATATTTCGCGCGTTTTCTTTATAACCCGGAAAAATAATTACGCGATACATGGCAGACCGAAAACCACTGAATCGGATGTTTTAAAACGCAATTATACACAATTATTACATTTCATCAATATTTGAGCCTTCAATTCAGTAAATAAAACTTTTATTAGTTATTGTCATCTAATTATTGATAGTTCAATTAGGATAGTAAAAATCATCCTGGTGCGGTACGTCACAGCTGACACAGCACCATTGCTTGCGTCCCTGTATATTCTATCTATTACTTTAAGAGCTTGATTAACGTAAGCTGGGACACCATTTATATGTCTGGGGACTGAAACGACGCTTGGGCAATTTTATACTTAGTGCTAATAACAGAGTTCCTGAAAAAGTAATTTCACTGCAATTTAGGAAGCTTTAAAGTGAAAGTCGCATAATTTAACCTGGGCAACATGGCTTTGTAGCAAACAAGTCCACCACTACAGCCGTGGTAATCCTCGCTCAAGATATTAACAGTGCTCTTTCATAACAGTAAACTTCCAATATATATTTTCTTAGATATCAAAGAAAGCATTCGATACTGTTAGCCAATGTATGTAATTAAACAAACTTGAATTGCATGGTGTAGGTGGCAACGCTCTTCAATTCTTTACAAACTACCTCTCATCACAAAATCTGCGAGTGTCCTTTGAAAGCTTCCAATCCTCATAAACCTATGGGGTGCCTCAAGGATCAGTATTGGGACCAATATTATTTCCAATTTATCTAAATGACATCCCGCAGCTCTGAAACTTGCGAATGGACTAATGTATGCAGACGACAAAGCTCTCGTATTTTTCGTTAATTCGCTTCCACAATAGAAAGTATTACAATTTGTGAGTTACTTAATGTCTAGTTGGTTCTCACAATATCATCTAACGTTCAATGTCGAAAAAAGACTGACATCTAATTTTTCACTCTAGGAGAAAAATATACAAAAGATTTATCTTAACTTGTTGTTATGTGATCGTCCGATTGAAATATTACACGCATTGTAATAACGCTGTCATTTTCGCTGACCATCTGAACTGGAACAAACAAATACATAGCGTCTGTAAAAAATTAGCTTTCGCTTGTTTTACTTTTAATAAAGTGCGGCCATACTTTCCTTACAGTCTGCTAAGAACACTATGTTTTTCATTGTTCCACAGCCGCATTCCCTATTCCTCAGAGTTTCCTATTCCTATATACTTCGCACTTAACACCACTTTATCGACAACAAAATCGAGCACTTCGCATAATCACGTTTGCACCAGTCACTCATCCTGCTCACGAAATTTATCAGGAGTTATGTTTACCGCCCTTCACTGTGCAGTGCAAATACAAGACACCGCCTTTAGTAGATAACAGTATGCGTACTGATATTACAAGTACATATAGCGTGTTCACTGTGTCATGCATAAAATGGTACGCATCAAATGACACGCATCAAATGGTAATTATCATTTACCCATATGCGACAATGTATATAGCAAGAGACCCGATCAATTGCATGGTGCAAACGTTTGAAATTATTTGCCACTTCCAATGAATACTGCCAGAAACATTCAACTATCATATGAGCGGTTTTACATATATAATCAAAATATTCTCGAGTCACCTACCAGTTTGCTTACGTGCAGTTTTTTTGTTACGGCAATGTTTTCATCTCTTTATTAAGCTGGTCACTGTAACTTACTGTAGATGCAATTTGCTTTGGACTGAGTACTAGCCTTATGGCTTTGGGTTCAATTGTTGTGTACCCATTTTCTATGTGCGACTACTAAAACTTATTGATTGATTGATTCATTAATTGATTCATTGATTACACCGTCTACTCTATTTATATTTCGGGTCAATCAAAATACACATCGATAGTGACAAAGAATGTGTCGTTTATGACGCATTTGCTTCGGCGGCTAATTGCTTTTGTTGTGCTAGCTGTCAAGTAGTGCACATCCTGCAATGGTCTTACCATATGATAACTGTTTGGATGCAAGAATAAATGAATAAAATAAATAAAAAAAGATGCAACACATTGTTTCAACATCGAGTCCCTCTCGTTTGGGGCTATTGGCAGCCTCAGCGTTTCGCGGATTTTTTTTAGCATTGCACCGCTATGTACACATCACGTAATTCTAAAAAAACGAAACGGACCTTCCCCAGCATGTGCGACGTGTATCCCAGCTCGTCCAGCCATTGAGGAAGAAGTTTCAGATTGAGGGGTAGACCTCTTGGCTCTTCGACTACTAGGACATAATTTTGCATTCCTGCAAAGTAAGTCCGAGTGTTTTAGGAAAAGAAGCGACATTCCAACAAGTATCGAAAATATCATGACACATAAAACAATTGCGCATTCGTGTGTTTAATGCATTCTGTACTGTGTACTAGTTACGACAGAACAATAATATTACTAATAACGCAAGGATTCAGTTTAGAAGCTGGTACCCCCTTGTCAGACCATTTTTGGTCTCCATTACTGGGAACAACTAGGTAGTTGAGGTGTTCCAAGTCATGCTGCCCTCTTGTTGGCGTT
Organism: Dermacentor silvarum; assembly: GCF_013339745.2. Lineage (NCBI taxonomy): Eukaryota > Metazoa > Arthropoda > Arachnida > Ixodida > Ixodidae > Dermacentor > Dermacentor silvarum. The sequence continues at coordinate 25,871,787 of NC_051155.1, forward strand.
AGAGCTCTGATGTTGATTATACAGCCACTGTCCAGCCTCTTTTAATGATCCCCATTGAAATGCAGCGCACAATGCCTGCAATTCCAGAATTTGATGAATGATTCCTTCAGGATGACCGAGGTCAAAGAGCTTGAGCTGGTAGGTTTGAGGAAATGACAGCAATGGATAAATTAAATCACGCGCCGCAGTAGATGCACTTGAGTCCCTGCTGTTGTGACAGGGGGTCCAAAGCTGTGGGGACTTCATGCACCATGGTAGAGTGAGGATCGTAGGTGTTGGCCTGACATTCAGTACGTTTCAGAACACTAGCCTTTATTTCTATGATTTAAAAGAACATATAGGAAAGACTGGAACATATAGGAAAGACTGGGACTGGAATATCTCAGCAAACTTCGGTTTGCAGATGACATTGCGCTATTCAGCAACAATGGGGACAAATTACAGGAAATATATTGAGGACCTTAACCGAGAAAGTGTAAGAGTGGAGTTGAAGATTAATATGCAGAAGACAAACATAATGTTAAATAACCTGGCAAGGGAATAAAAATTCAGGATCTCCAGTCAGCCTCTAGAGTCTGTAAAGGAGTACGTTTATCTAGGTCAATTACTCACAGGCGACCCTGATCATGAGAAAGAAATTTACAGAAGAATAAAATTGGGTTGGAGTGCATACGGTTGCTAACATATGGGAGTTAACAAAGAATCTTGAGAACAATTTAAGGACCGCACAAAGAGTGACGGAAGAAAAAATGGTAGGCCTAACATTAGGAGAACGGTGTTGATCAGAAAGCAAACGGGGATAGCCGATATTCTAGTTGACGTTAAGAGGAAAAAATGGAGCTGGGCAGGCCATGTAATGCGTAGGATGGGTAACCGGTGGACCATTAGAGTTACAGAATGGATACCAAGAGAAGGGAAGCGCAGTCGAGGACGGCAGGAAACTAGGGGGGGTGATGAAGTTAGGAAATTTGCAGGCGCAAGTTGGAATCAGATGGCGTAAGACAGGGTCAATTACAGATCGCAGGGAGAGGCCGTCGTCCTGCAGTGGACATAAATATAGGCTGATGATGATGAAGATAGGAATGAAAAATTACTAAAAAATGTTTTGCCTGAAACCTTAATGATGTTTAAGCAAAAAAGTTGGAGACGCACAATCATTTGCTTTTTAACTGAACCATATAAACGCGGAAATTAATAAATGTGTTCACCTATCACATCACATGAAAAAAAAACAGTAGAATATTCTAAAATGAGATTTTTCACTGTAGCTAGTTTCACACCTGATTGAAAAATTTACCGCCAAGGTACTTTTGTTGCTTCGTGGAAACTTCGAAGAGTGCTTTCGTCATCAAATATTTTTATAACAAAATTTTTATTGATGAAACCTCATTCATGCAATCACCAAGAAACCTCTTTTTTTTCTAAGAGAATCCGCGATTATCGCTTTCGGTGTCTTGTACGCTTGGCGTGGTATCATCTTATTATTATCGAATTGTCAATATTCCTAAATACGAATAGTGTTCGAACAAAATTCGAATGCTTCAAATTGCCTACTCTGTACGATAAGGATAACGTTGGGGGAAAATTTGCGAGAAATTTCCTCCCGTTGACCTTAGCAGAAACAAAACATGAGAAGTTACGCAGTGGTACAAGCTACGTCGCTCAAGGAGTAAGACTTGTGTGGCTAAACGTGCGCTCACCAATGAGTACCGAGTAGGGAAAAAAATTGCGTTTGTCCTCCTATGCTTCATTTGAGCATTTGATAAATAACGCCACGTCAAAATCAACGTCATCATCAGCCTATATTTATGTCCACTGCCGAATGAAGGCCTCTCCCTGCGATCTTCAATTATCCCTGCCTTGCGCTAGCTGAGTCCAACTTGCGCCTACAAATTTCCTAACTCTATCACCCCACCTAATTTTCTGCCGACCTCGACTGCGCTTGTCCTCTCTTGGTATGCATTCTGTAACTCTAATGGCCCACCGCTTATCCATCCTACGCATTACATGGCCTGCCCAGCCCCATTTTTTCCTCTTAAGGTCAACTATAATATCGGCTATCCCCGTTTGCTCTCTGATCCACACCGCTTTCACATCACATGACATCACTTTATTTTCCTTAAAGACCCCTATTGGGGTGTTACATAAGGGGTGGGGTTTACAAGATGCAGGCGTTTACAGCAGTCGAAAATGTTGATGGACAGGTTATGGCAGCGATATGGTGGGGAAGGCCGTTCCAGTCGGTTGCTGTTCGTGAAAAAAATGAGTTCATGAAGGTAGTAGTACGGGCTCGTGAAGGCAAAACTTGCAGAGGGTGACCGATGCGATGGGATCTGCGTGGCGGGGGTGCGCAGATGTATGGTTCTTGTCTTAGAGGCGAATAAAAGAATTTGTGATGCAAAACAAGACTGGCAATGCGACGGCGAGCAGAAAGATTACACAAACCTGATTGCGATTTGAGAGATGATATGCTAACGTCGTATGAGTATGAAGAGTGAATAAATCTGGTAGCCCGGTTTTGTACCGCTTCGATGGCATTTGTTAAATATGCTTGATGAGGGTTCCAGATGGCCGATGCGTATTCCAGTTTAGTTCGGATGAGGGAGATGTATGCTTGTAGTCTGACGTGTTGAGGGGCATCCCGCAGGTGACGCTTTAAGAAACCTAGTGTTTTATTAGCCGATGATATCAGGTTAGTCACGTGCAGACGCCAAGATAAATCATAAGAAATGGTGATACCCAAGTATTTGTAAGACTGGACGAGGTCAACAGGGGAGTTAGAAACAGTATATTCGAAGACAAAAGGGTTGCGACGGCGGTGAAAAGACATGTACTTACATTTGTTAGGGTTGAGTGTCATCATCCACTGCGAACACCAGTTTAGCACGTGGTTTAGGTTTGCCTGAAGGGATTCTTGGTCAGAAGGGCTATTTACTGAACGATAAATAACACAATCATCAGCGAACAAGCGGATATGACAAGATACGCGCTGCGGTAAGTCGTTAATGTAAATGAGGAATAACAAGGGACCGAGGACAGAACCCTGCGGGACGCCGGAGGTGACTGGGAGCGGGTTTGATGGTTGGTGATTAATGAAAACAGACTGAGAGCGATGCCTGAGGAATTCGTTAATCCATGCGATGATGTTTGGATGTAGGTTCAACTGGGAAAGTTTAAGAAGCAAGCGTTGGTGAGATACTTTATCAAACGCCTTAGCGAAGTCTAGGAAGATAGCGTCAGTTTGTAGATTAATATCAAGGTTGGCGTGAATGTCATGAAGAAAAATGGCTAGTTGAGTCTCGCACGAAAAACCCTTACGAAAACCATGCTGTGACGGATGGAAGAATTATTGGAATCTAAGAATTGCATGATTTGGGAGTAAATGACATGTTCCATGATTTTGCAGGGTATACTTGTTATTGAAATGGGCCGATAATTAAGAGGTGAATCAGTATTACCTGTTTTGTGGACGGGAACGACCTTCCCCACTTTCCAGTCGTCTGGAATGGATTCTTCAGAGAGTGATTATGAAAACAATAAACAGAAAATACTGGAACAGGTTAGGTTAGCGTTTTTCAAAATTTTTGAATTAATGTAATTTATGCCAGCGGCAGATGAATTTTTTATTTTATCTATTATGCGCGAAATCCCAGTACTGCTGAACGTTATGGCTTGCATGGTTGCAGTAATAATAGGTGGTAATGTAAAACATGGTGCTTCGGATTCATCGGTAAAAACAGATGAAAAGGCAGTGTTAAAGGTGTCTGCACAGTCGGTATCAGTCATGATTTCACCAGCATCGTTGGTAAGGGTGACAGCGCGCGCTTCCTTCGGGTTTATCACCTTCCAGAATTTCTTAGGGTTGTAGACTATCATTTTTGGTAGCTTTACTTAGTAAAATGAGCGCTTAGCACTTCCAATCGCGGCCAAGTATGCGTGCTCAGCTTCATAATACTTTTCCCACGCGTGTGGGTTTGCGTGGCGCTTAGCTTTGCGAAATGCGCGTTTTTTCTTGTTTTCGAGCCTTTTTAGTGACTTTGTGAACCAGGGTTTCTGATTACTCTTTCGAAAACTGCATGACGGGATGTATTTATTCGTTAGTTCGATAATTTTATGTTTGATAAGAGTCCAGTTCTCATTTACACTTCTGGAAAGATAGGTCGTTTCAAAGACCGACAGAAAGTTCGTTAGTTCAGAGTTGATTGCTTCGTAGTTTCCCTTATCGTAGAGCCTAATAGATTTCTGGGAAGTTTTTTTTAGCTCAGGTGAGAAGTTAAAATTGGCATGAATTACTTTATGGGCGCTGATTCCTCGGAGGCATGTAATGAAATTAACGCTGTCTGGATGAGTGGTCAGTATGAGGTCCAGAGTGTTAGCAGCTTCCCCTGCGACGCGTGTTGGTTCGGATACAACTTGGGTCAAGTTAAAATTAAGACAAAGGTCAATGAAGTCATTCGGCTCTTCTTGACTAACTATGGGCTGAGGTTGATTACTCCAGTCGATATTGGGGTAATTGAAATCCCCGAATAGTAGGACGTGTGCTTTAGGGTGCTTTGAAACTAGTTGATTTAGAGCATTCTGAAGCTTGCGGGGAAAGTCGGGACTTCTGTGAGGCGGCCTATAACACACACCAATTACTAGCGTCAGTGGTGAAGCGCGACACATAACCCACAACATTTCTAAGTCTGACGCGACATTAATGGCCGAACAAGACAATTGTTCGCTGACTGCAATTAGAACTCCTGTGTCTTCCTGTGTCTTAACGTTAGGCCTAGCAGTTTTCGTTTCATCGCTCTTTGTGCGGCCCTTAAAAGAGTAAACTTGTTCTCGGGATTCTTTGTTAACCTCCAAGTTTCTGGCCGATATGTTAGTACCGGTAGAATGCAATGATTATACACTTTTATTTTCAGTGACAGTAGTACGTTCCCAGTGACGATTTGGCAATGCCTGCCGCGTGCACTCCAACCCAATTTTATTCTTCTGTAAATTTTCTTCTCATGATTACGGTCCTTGGTGAGTAATTGACCTAGATAAACGTACTCCTGTGCAGACTCTAGAGGATCACTGGGGATCCTGAATTCTTCTTCCCTTGCCAGGCTATTGAACAGTATCTTTGTCTTCTTCATAATAATCTTCAACCCCACTCTTCCACTTTCTCGGTTAAGGTCCTCAATGATTTGTTGTAATTCATCCACATTGTTGCTGAATAGGACAATGTTATCTGCAGACCGCAGGTTGCCGAGGTATTCGCCGTCGATCCTCACTCCTAAGCCTTCCCAGTCTAAGAGCTTGAATAATTATTCTAAGCGTGCCATGAATAGCTTTAGAGAGATTGCGTCTCCTTGCCTGAGCCCTTTCTTGATAGGTACCTTTCTACTTTTCTTGTGTAGAACCAAGCTAGCTGTGGAATCCTTGTAGATGTTTGCCAAGATATTCACGTATGCCTCCTGTACTCCTTGATTACATATTGCCTCAATGACTACTGGTATCTCTACTGAATCAAATGCCTTTTTATAATCTAATAAAGCCATTTAGAGAGGTTTATTGTACTCCGCAGATTTCTTGATTACCTGATCGATGACATGAATATGATCCACCGTAGAATATCCCTTCCTGAACCAGACTGTTTTTTTTTTTGGTTGGCTGAAGTCGTGTTGCCCTGATTCTATTGGAAATTATCTTGGTGAATATTTTCTACAATACTGAAAGCAAGCTAATGGGTCTATAATTATTCAATTCTTTAATGTCTCCCTTCTTATGGGTTAGTATAATGCTGGCGTTCTTCTAGCTCTCTGGTACACTTGAAGTCGTGAGGCATTGCGTATAAAGGGCCGCAAGGATTTCAAGCATGATATCTCCTCCATCTTTGATCAAATCGACTGTTATTTCAACTTCTCCGGCAGCTTTTCCCCTGGTCGTGTCATTCAAGGCCCTTCTAACTCCATCGCTAGTTAGAGAAGGAGCCTCTGTAGCCTGTTCCTCACTACTTCGAATAAATGTAGCTTTGCTGCTCTGGGGACTGTACAGGTCAGTATAGAATTGTTCTGCTGCTTTAACCATGTCATCAAAATTGCCGATGATATTACACGGCTTATTTTTCAGTGGATACATCTTGCGTTGTCCTATGCCAAGTTTTCTTCTCACTGATTTAATGCTGCGTCCATATTTCACTGCTTCCTTAATGTCTTCCCCGTTGTAATTTTGAATATGCCTTATTTTCTTCTTGTTGATCAGTTTTGACAGTGCAGCGAATTTTATCTGATCTCTCCAGTTTTCTTCTTTCATGTTCTGTCGTTTCTTTGTGGGTCCTTTATTATTTGGGAGAGCTTACCTACTGGTTGCCTTGGTGCTTACCTCCCACTTCAATTGCTGCTTCTGAGATCAGCCTAGTTACGGTTTCATTCATTACCTCTATGTTCTCTTCATCTTCCTGTTCCAAAACTGTATACTTGTTTGCGAGCACTAGCCTGAATTGGTCTGCTTTTAAGAGGCAAACTGACAAACTAGCTAACCTCGTGAATATACTAGTTTGCTAAGATTGTTTTATAATAAAGTGAAAACAGCTGCTCAGTATTCAAAAATTACTATAAAAGTATTCGATTCGCTTCACGTCGATTCGTATTGGATTCACTTTCAAATATTGCTATTCGCGCACACCCAGAACAATCATGTATACAGCCAAACGAACCTGTGTGTATGGGGTAGCCTCCAGTCATAATGGCAGCTCTGGAAGGCGTGCACAAATGCATGTGGTATAGCCTAGACAGACGAACTGCGTTCCAGGCGAGGGCGTCAATATTGGGCGTCCGTATTTGTGCAACTCCCGTGTAGCTGATGTCGGCCCAGCCCTTGGAAAGAACAGTAGCCGAATTAGAAAAGAATTATCGAGCTATCTTACCAACTCAGCTTTCTGGCATTGCCCAGCTTTTTGATAACTTTAGAGGTGAAGGAATTGAATTACTCCAATTGAAATTGTTTTTCGCGCGACTGCCATTATTTTTCATTGTCTTCGGCATTTTAGAAAGCTCCGTTCGACATACGTTTGTAAGATGTCTCTAGCAGGCAGCAAAATCACAGAACACGAATTTAAAAAGTTTCCAGCTGTCCATTCAGTTCCTGTTCTCTCATGTACATGAAAACATCGCCATTAACGCAGAGGCAAAAATCGTTGATTGAAAAGCTTTATTCAACACAGCCGTATGGTTGATGGAAAAGCCATATGGAAAAGTCGTATCGCTGATTTTAAAAATTCATGACAACACCCTTCTTCATCCATTCGTTCCTTTCTGTCACATCTGGTTTCGTGTGAGCGTTAGACCAAGTACTTGCAAAACCGCGGCATTGAACACGAAAAGAAGTGTTAGTTTCTTCTTGTGAGAAGGAAGTTAGTTCGCAGATGCAAAATAGAACTTGAAGAGTAATCAAAAAGTGAAAGTAAATAATTATTTGCTCTGCAATACAACAAAGCCATTGGTAAAAGGAACTGATTGTCTTTCAACATGAAGTTACCACACATGCGTGGTTAGGCAGTAGACAATCACTATAAAATTGCAAGACGGTTACGAGTGTGTAACGCGAAGGCCTCATTCACACAGCCGTCAAACGTTCCGTCACGTGACCGTCACGTCAGAAAAACGTACAGCAGGCGCGACGGAGGAGTCTACGAATAGGTGACGGCGGGGGTGACGTCGATAGCAGCACGGTTTCGGCGTTGTATAGGTCGCACATTTCAGCCCCACCGAATCGCACAGCTCGATGTGCCATATACGTGGAACGCAGATGTAAACAAAGCCGTGGATTCGGATACGACTATAGCGGCTAGTCACTGCAATCCAGCTTAAGCTTTGTAAAATTATTGTATTTAGCAACGGTTTGTTAATTTCTGATTGGTCCATTTTGTAGAGTCAGGGCTCTCTCATCGTGCTGGCAGCAGAAACGTAGAGCACGGCTCTACGTCACCGGCGACCCGTTTTTGAGGAGAAAACGACTCGGAAACCCTCAACCCTGACAAAAACCGGTGACGTGACGGTGATGCGACGGGACGTTTTACGGCTGTGCGATTGAGGCCTTATGTCTAAGCGTTAGCTGTGGTCTGGGTTATGCGTTCTCGCTCCCGATCTCGAGCTGGCCGAATCTCATATAGGGGTCAGTTGGTCCTGCTTCGTCCATTACATTTCAGTGTAAAGGATGCGCCGCGGCAGAACTTCCACGAGAGTGTGGGCATTAATTGTGTGTTCCGCTGTGAGGCGACTGAATGTAGCCAAGTCCTGAACACTGATTAAGTTTAAAGAATCGCCACAGAGGGCGGAATAATTGACCACGCCACTGCTAACAAGCAGCAGACCTCCACTCATAAGGATTTCACCCGTGAGTCACTACCTCCCGCTAGTGGCGACCTCATGAGCGCAATTTTAAACAACAATCTTTCTCTCAGGCTTGTCATGGGGTGTTCCTTACATGACAAAGAGTACGATATTGTTATTCTTAATTATACATATCACTCTTAAGTATCAATGAAGTCCTTCAGCGATCGTAACCGCGAAATAATTTCAACATTTTCGATTACCCACGTGAACATGCCCCCGTGGCTCACAATTTTAACGGTTTGCCGCAATGGTTTGCTGCGGAATTTCCTGGTTCACGGTTTCGACGGTTTCTTAGTTCATGAGTTAAACCAGTCTCTTGCGCTAAGATTTGTCGCGTTATTGCACTTGGTATGAAGTGGCGCATTCGGTAGCGGAGAAGTACAGATTTTCAGTCGGGCGCGACCCCGACTGCATCGTATGCGGATTCGGCATGCAACTGTTTCGACTCTGCGGAACGACATACCGGTGAGTCCTTCTGCCTGTGTAGGGGCTTGGCGGAATCTAGCGTACGTAACAGCTTGGAAATTAGACGCTGGATTAGGTAACACCCCGTGCTGGAGCGAATGTTAGGAATGTCTCGCAACCTCATTAGACAATCACTACAGACTACTTTGCAAATAAATTAAAAAAAAAACACGGGAATCTGCATCTCGTCAATCCGTTGATTTTGAAAGGCGGCCACATTGAACGCGTAATCGTCGGCAGGACCAGTCAGCGGCAATTCAGCAGCATGAAGAAAAAAAAGTACGGGTTCCTCTAGAAATGCTCTTGTGAGTAAAGCCGCATGCGCTTCACATCGTCTGTGATTATGATGCTTCAATTCTTAGGTCCATTGTAGTGTACCTCAGTAAAATAACGCAAGGCTTACTTGAAACCCTGAAATTTATTGTGTGCGTGCTGACCACTATATTTGCTATGAGTGACTACGAAATCACCTAGCTTGGTTCTTACTTTGGATTACTTATTCTCATAGAATACTACTAATCAGGAAAGCACAAGCCACACCGAAAAAAATCATAACCTAGAGGCTATATCTCACAATTCTAGTAAATGGAATGCTCATGTAATAAAGGATATAATAAAGGACGAAGGGTTGCATATAAATCTAATCCTACTGCACAGAAATATACGCAGTTTGAAACAGAATTGGGATGAATTATGTTTATGTTTGGAACGAGCAGGTATTCCTACTGACGTTCTTGTTTTAACCGAAGTTAACATAGATATGCCTTCCGTAAGCATGTATAACTGAATGGTTATAGTCGGTATGCATGATGCAGGGAACATTGGAAAAGTGTAGAAGTAATGAATTTGTATTGGTACATACTCGACTCCAATAATATACAAGTTAACTTTAACCATGTAGGTGTGGTGTGCCTGCGTATAAGTAAACAAGATATGGATTATACATTAGGCGCGATATACGAGTATGAAAGCGAAATTCTTTCTAGACAAAGTACGCGTACTTTTGCAAAAATAGATGAATGAAGCGCGGTTAGTTTCAGTTGGAGACATTAACCCTCTTTCGGGCGGCTCAACTGTTTCGAAACATACCGTGTTCTACGCAGCCTCCGACACCCACAGTCTGGTCGCTATTTACTAACGCGCCGAGTGGCTGTTTGATAACGCACTTATTTTTTAAAGTTGCTTGTTCAGGCTTCCTCCTCCGGGGAGCAGTGCTGCGCATTTTCACCAAGGCGGTGGCAAGCGCGCTCGTCGTATCATATTAATGTTTTATTTTCGTGACTATTTTTGTGCCTATCCTAGCTCCATAGACACTAAAGCTACGTACAAAAGAAGAAATAAAAAAACTGTCAGCCCTTCCACTGAGGTGGAGATGGAAGGCAAGCGAAGCTGTACTATATTGGGGAATTATGTATTTCCAATTATGACTATTAGGATGTGATGGTGTAATTGGTTGTTTGAACTATTAAAGAATGAGAAATATATATGATCCGGTGGTTTTAATTTATTTAGTGACCACAGGGACCATGATGTTATGGTCGCTACGGTACACCGCCATAGGGTGTACGGCAAAGGTTGGCACGTTCTTAAACACGTCACCAACGCCGCGCGCGTTCGGTGCGAATGCGTGCAAAACGCCGCCGCCGTCGACAAGAGTATTGCGCGTTTGTGTGACCGCACACAACCGCTATCAAAATGCTGGCTACGGACGGAACGGATAAACACCGTTGTCGACACGGTTAGGGGAGAGGCGGGCGAGAGCCCAGAGACAGTCGGCGACACAGGCGGCAGAGGCCGGCACCGTTGTCGACACGGTTAGGGGAGAGGCGGGCGAGAGCCCAGAGACAGTCGGCGACACAGGCGGCAGAGGCCGGCAGGGCTGCGACTTTACAATTGCTAGTAGGTACAGCGGAGGCTTCCTCTTAACACGTGTTGCCATGGCAATCGTGGAGCTCCTAGGTGCCTAGGGACATAATCGCTTAGGGACTTTGAGGCACTGGTCTCCGCTGAGCGTGGCTCTCTTATCTCCGGGACCGAGCGCAGCGACCTGGCCGTAGGTAAAGAAAACCCCTATATATAAAAAGTAGCGTCACGCTTTGCAGAATGCCGCCGCCTCCTCGCACACCCTGTCCGAGGCCGACGCCGCGTCGGTATTGGCCTAATGGCATCACGTGGACCGTCGAGCCCCCGGGCGCTGGCTGCGTTTGTTTACGATCGCGCTCCATCGCCATTTTCGCCCGAGAGGCGTCTACCGACTGGCGAGGAGCACGACGATAGCAACGAACACAGTCGGCGATCGTCGAACCTGATCAGCGGTGAAAGATAAACAAGTGCACGTGTTTCAAGCGGTGTAGGCGGCGCAATGGCCGAAAAAGGAGCGCGAAAGAGAGAAGAAACGAGGAGGAGGGAAGGCGGAGGCGGAGAGTCTCGCTACTTTTTATATATAGGGGCTTTAGCCGTAGGCAGCTCCTACGTGCGAGCGAATCGTTTAGGGCGCGTTGAATGTCTGGCGGTGTCTGGCCCACGCCGGCCGCGCTTTATTGGATACGAAGCACTTATGGCGGGGGCATTGTCCGTCCCTCCAGCGCCGTTCCACACCCTCACAGCGCATGCGCGTCCCCTCCACCTTTCTCTCCTCTTCTACACTCCCCCTTTCTCTCCTCTAGGAATCCTCTACGAAGCAGCGCCCGCGTCCCACACCCCCACAGCGCATGCGCGTCCCCTCCCCATCTCTCATCTCTCCTACGCTCCCCCCTTTCTCTCCTCTATGAGTCCTCTACGGAGCGCTGCCCGCGTCCCACACCCCCACAGCGCATGCGCGTCCCCTCCCCCTCTCGCTCCTCTCCTACGTTTCCCCCTTTATCTCCTCTAGGAATCCGGAGCGGCGCGCACCACAGGTGGTGCGACAGCTGCATACTCCGCTGGGGGCGCCACGGTAGTTTCGCGGTATGAAAATGACGGAGCGCGCGCGCCTCATTCTCTCCTGTGCAGCGCCGCGATGAGCGCTCGGGCCGCTGCCGCGAAACCATCTACCGCTCAAGCTAACCATCTCCCTGCTGCTTCGCATCCACACACGGTTCCCTTTAGCAGGAGATGGAGTAATTTTTTATTGTAGCGTTTGTTCTAGTGGCGGAAATCCTTGCAATAGTGGTGGTATGGCATGACGGCTTTTATTCTCGGTGAACTTTGGTTGTGTAAACAAGCGGATACTGCTCGCGTTTGTACTCCGGCGCTGCGGCGGAAGCCGCAGTGCCGGGCACCGACGCGAAGCGGCGGTCGTTGGGGTGTTGCGGAGCGCAGCGTAGCAACACCCGAAATAAAAAAAATACTGCTCCAATCAGGTAGACTGCTCCCTCAGTGATAGTGAGATTATATTTGGATCATCAAAACAGTGATGCGTTTATTTAGGAATATCATCGTTTCTCTCTCGCACCCTGTAAATCCGCTTGTTAACACCACCACAGTTAACCGAGATCAAAAGCCAATACTAATGTACGGCCGGAGTGGCCCAGGCACCGCCCGACATTCAACGCGCCCTAAACGATTCGCTCCCTACGCACGTAGGAGCTGCGTTCGGCAAGGTCGCTGCGCGCCGTCCCGGAGATAAAGAGAGCCACGCTCAGTAACTAGCAGCCGCCGCGCCAGACCAGTGCCTCAAAAGACCCTAAGCGATTATGTCCCTAAGCGTCTAGGAGCTCCACAATTGCCATGGCAACACGTGTCAAGCAGAAGTCACGTGACCCGCAGTGCCACGCCCCGCTGTATCTACTAGCAATTGGAAAGTCGCGGCAGGGCTGCGATACAGTGTACTAGACAATGCGCCGCCGTGCGAGTGCGGGCACGTACACGCAGTCTAGGGTGTCTCGATCCCTCCTCTCCCACCGCTCCCCTTCCACTGGGAAGCCTCGTTCGCGCTCGGCCGTGCGTTCGCTCCCCGTGAAAGCGCGCGTCCCTCGCCCTCGCGCGCTTTCACTCGCACATAAGTCACGTAAGCGCGAGACACACGGTTCGATTTTGCGTGCGATCCGTCGTACGACGCGTCGGAGTCCGACTTGCCGCATACGACGATTCGGGACACATTGTGCGGTGCGTAGCTCCGCCCACAACCGGTGGCCCTGCATGGACACTCGGAATACTGCGCAACTTCGCAAAGTGAAAACAAACGTCTTCGCACAGTTCTCTAGTTTCGCACAAACGATCACAATAAAAACGCGTCGGTGCGAGCAGCGTAGACGTGTTTCCGCAAGGCTGCGTCCGCAGTGTGGGCTCCGTCGCCAGCCGCCGATGGCTAGGAGCTGCCAGGCCTAGCTCGCTGTACCGTCGAATCCCAGAACGGTGTCGCTTGCGACACGACCGCTTGTCATCATCATCATCATCATTAGCCTATATTTATGTCCACTGCAGGACGAAGGCCTCTCCTTGCGATCTCCAATTACCCCTGTCTTGCGCTAGCGTATTCCAACTTGCGCCTGCGAATTTCCTAACTTCATCATCCGACCTGGTTTTCTGCCGTCCTCGACTGCGCTTCCCTTCTCTTGGTATCGATTCTGTAACCCTAATGGTCCACCGGTTATCCATCCTACGCATTACATGGCCTGCCCAGCTCCATTTCTTCCGCTTAATGTCAACTAGAATATCGTCTATCCCCGTTTGTTCTCTGATCCACACCGCTCTCTTCCTGTCTCTTAACGTTACTCCTAAGATTTTTTGTTCCATGGCTCTTTGTGCGGTCCTTAACTTGTTCTCGAGCTTCTTTGTTAACCTACAAATTTCTGCCCCATATGTTAGCACCGGTAGAATGCAATGATTGTACACTTTTCTTTTCAACGACACTGGTAAGCTCCCAGTCAGGATTTGGCAATGCCTGCGGTTTGCATTCCAACCCAATTTTATTCTTCTGTAAATTTCTTTCTGATGATCAGGGTCCCCTGTGAGTAATTGACCTAGATAAACGTACTCCTTTACAGACTCTAGAGGCTGACTGGCGATCCTGAATTCTTGTTCCCTTGCCCGGCTATTGAACATTATCTTTGTCTTCTGCATATTCATCTTCAAACCAATTCTTACACTTTCTCGATTAAGGTCCTCAATCATTTGTTGAAATTCGTCTCCATTATTGCTGAATAGGACAATGTCATCTGCAAACCGAAGGTTGCTGAGATATTCGCAGTCGATACTCACTCTTAAGCCTTCCCAGTCTAAGAGCTTAACTACTTCTTCTAAGCATGCAGTGAATAGCATTGGAGAGATTGTGTCTCCTTGCCTGCCCCTTTCTTGATAGGTAACTTTCTACTTTTCTTGTGGAGAACCAAGGTAGCTGTGGAATCCTTGTAGATATTTGCGAAGATATTCACGTATGCCTCCTGTACTCCTTGATTACGCAATGCCTCTATGACTGCTGGTATCTCTACTGAATCAAATGCCTTTTCATAATCTATGAAAGCGATATAGAGAGGTTGACTGTACTCAGCAGATTTCTCGATTACCTGATTTATGACATGGATGTGATCCATCGTAGAATATCCCTTCCTGAAGCCAGCCTGTTCTCTTGGTTGGCAGAAGTCAAGTGTTGCCCTGATTCTATTGGAAATTATCTTGGTGAATATTTTATAAAATACTGAAAGCAAGCTAATGGGTCTGTAATTCTTCAATTCTTTAACGTCTCCCTTCTTATGGATAAGTATAATGTTGGCGTTCTTCCAACTCTCTGGTGCACTTGAAGTTGTGAGGCACTGCGTATAAAGGGCCGCAAGCGTTTCAAGCAAGATATCTCCTCCATCTTTGATTAAATCTACTGTTATTCCATCTTCTCCAGCAGCTTTTCCCCTGGTCATGTCCTTCAAGGCCCTTCTAACTTCATCGCTAGTCATAGAAGGAGCTTCTGTATCCGGTTGATCACTATTTCGAACGAAAGTACCTTGACTGTTTTGGGAACTGTACAGGTCAGTATAGAATCCTTCTGCTGCTTTTACTATGTCATCTAAATTGCTGATGATATTACCATGCTTATCTTTCAGTACATACATCTTGCCTTGTCCCATGCCAAGCTTTCTGCTTACTGATTTCATGCTGCGTCCATATTTTACGGCTTCCTCAATCTTTCCCACGTTATAATATTGAATATCCCTTACTTTATTCTTGTTGATCAGTTTTGATAGTTCAGCAAATTCTATCTGATCTCTTGAGTTGGACACTTTCATGTTTTGTCGTTTCATTATTAAGTCCTTTGTTTCTTGGCAAAGCTTCCCTACTGGTTGCCTTGGTGCCTTACCTGCCACTTCAATTGCTGCTTCTGAGATCAGCCTAGTTACGGTTTCATTCATTACCTCTATGTTATCTTCATCTTCCTGTTCTAAAGCTGCATATTTGTTTGCGAGCACCAGCCTGAATTAGTCTGCTTTCACCCTCACTGCGTCTAGGTTCGCCTGTTTCCTCTTGACTAATTTCACTCTTTCTCTCTTCAAATTGAGAAAAATCCTAGACCTCACTAACCTATGGTCACTGCACTTTACCTTACCTAACACTTCTACATTCTTCACTATGCTTGGATCGGCAGAGAGTATAAAATTTATTTATTTATTTATTTATTTAAAAATACCCTCAGGGCCATATGGCATTAAAGAGGGGAGTGGTTACAGAGTAGTAAAGAAAGACAAATCAAACAAACCAGTGCAGTGAGTTCTGGTAATACAATAATTCTCCTGATTATACAATGTTAGCTAATGTTTCGCGAAAAAGTTTGTTATCGGTGATGGCTACGATACTTGAGGGAAGGTGGTTCCATTCCTGCGATGTACGGGGGATGAAAGACTGAAAGAAAGACTTCGTGTGACATGAATCAATTCCCACCTTACTGCGATGATCGACGCGGTTTGAAATGTATTGAGGCCGCATTATCAAGTCGTCGTGAAGCGTGGTGTGACGGAAAATTTTATGAAATAGCGAAAGTCGGGCGACTTTGCGGCGGTTAGCTAACGGAATAAGTGCTAGGTTAGTTTTCATTGAGGTTATACTCGCGGTGCGGTTATAGTTAGAAAGAATGAAACGGGTAGAGTTATTTTGTACTAGTTCAAGTGAGGTAATGAGATTAACGTGACTGGGATCCCATATTGCAGATGCATATTCAAGTTTCGAGCGTATTAGAGTCTTATAAAGCTGTAGTTTTAAAGTAAGCGGTGTTTTCGAAAAGTTGCGCCGTAAGTACCCGAGCATGCGATTAGCATTGTTAATGACGTACTCTATATGAATGGTCCAATTTAAGTTATTCGTAATGTTCACACCGAGATATTTATATGACATGACGAAATCTAAGGTAACGTTGTTAAGATGATAGGTGCTAGGAGCAGAATTAGATCTGGATGCGCGCATTATTTTACATTTCTTAATATTTAATTCCATCAGCCACTTCCTGCACCAGTCAACTACATTATCCAGATCAGATTGGAGTGTTAAAGTATCATCAGAGCTGTTAATTTCCCGGAAGATAACACAATCATCTGCGAACAGATGTATGTTAGAGGATATTGTAACAACAGTTAGGTCATTAATATAAATAAGAAATAATAGTGGTCCCAGCACAGACCCTTGTGGTACACCTGATTGTACTTCAGTAAGTGGAGAGTTATGACCGTTAGCAGTGACGAATTGGAAACGGTTTGTAAGGAAATGCTCTATCCATTTTAAAAGGTTAGGGTCGATATTTAGTAACGGTTCATAATTTTGTGCCTCCTATTTCATTCCTTGTTTCTCCATTAGGGCTTTTTCAGGTCCACTTCCTGTTGCTGCGCTTCCTGAAGAATGTATTCATCATTCGGAGCCTATTCCTTTCCGCGAATTCTACCAAGATCTCTCCTCTTGCATTCCTAGAATCGATGCCGTAGTTGCCAATTGCTTGCTCACCAACCTGCTTTTTGCCCACTTTTGCATTGAAGTCGCCCATGACCTCTGTATACTGAGTTTTGACCTTTCTCATTGCTAATTCGACATCTTCATAAAACTGTTCTATTTCTTCATCATCGTGACTGGAAGTTGGGGCGTAGGCTTGTGCTACCTTCATTTTGTGCCTCCTATTCAGCTTTATTACGACGACTGCTAGCCTCTCACTAATGCTGTAGAATTCATCAATGTTGCTTGCTATGTTGTTATGGACTAGAAATCCTACCCCGGATTCTCTCTTATCTGGAAGACCTCTATAGCAGAGGACGTGGTCGTTAGTCAGCACTGTGTAAGCCTCACCAGTTCTTCTAACCTCACTAAGGCCTATAATATCCCAGGCAATGCCTGATAATTCCTCAAATAGTCATGCTAAGCTATCCTCACTCGAGAGGGTTCGCGTGTTGAACGTTGCCAGGTTCAGTTTCCATTGGCGGCCTGTCCGGACCCAGAGATTCTTAGCACCCTCTGCCACGTCGCACGTCTGACCGCCGCCTTGGACAGGTGCTCCGTAGCCACTGGGGACTGAGGACCATGGGTTAATTGTCGGAGTCATGAGGGAGGTAGTGGCCGAATACTGCACCAGGGAGGCCAATTCCTGTTCTGGTGAGGGAGCGACTTTGATGAAGCTTAGTGGGCCTGCCTAGTTTGGTTGCACCTGGACTAGTATAGCCCCACTAGCTCTCGGCAATATCTTTTTTGCCGGTGTCAGGCACCACTCCATGCCTGAAAATGTAGTGGACTGGAGCAGGATTCGAACTTACGACCTTCAGATTTGAGGTCGGGTGTTCTACCTCTGCTCCACGACACCACCATCGACCGCTTGTAGCTCGTAATAAACCTCCTACATTGGTCAGCACAACGTGTACACAGTTAGGTCGCGCTTAAATTGCAATACATTTGATTTTATCGGCGCGGACGGAAGCGAACGAGCAAGTCAGGCGAGCTTGCGATCGCTGGGAGAAGGTATATAGGCCTAGCTCACTGGCCGTCGGATCCGGGGTCAGCAGTCCTTGCGATCCGTCCGCAGGTCGTTATAGTGCGCCCATATTCGTCAGCACAACCAACGTGTGAACATTTATCTGGCTCATAATTGGCAATACAATTAGTTTTCTCGACGCCGTTGGTAACGATGAGAAAACACGCCAGTCAGGCGAGCCGCTTCGCATGGACGACTGCTGCGGCGTCTGCGCTGATCCCTTCCGAATCGATACCACATCAACGATTTACTACTTCCCACAACGTTTTATAACATGCACAATTTTGAGTTCACTTCAATCTACAAGTTATTTCGTGTCAGAAGCAAAGTGCGCCCGATTTTTGTGTCGCCGTCAGCGGCAAAGAGGCCAGCGTCTCGACCAGGAAAAAAAAATAAGCACCGGGACGCGTATTTACAATTGCTAGTAGGTACAGCGTTTGACCGCTGGCGCCACGCTGCGCCGCTCGCGCGTACCATGTTTCTAGCCGCCGCCGTTGGAACGGAGGAGGCGTTGACGGAGAAAACGCTGGGCTGGTGGTGACTAGCCTGCTGTTGGGATCGGTGGTATTATAAACGCATCACTGTTTTGATGATCCAAATATAATCTCACTATCAGGGAGGGAGCAGTCTACCTGACTGGAGCAGTATTTTTTTATTTGGGGTGTTGCTACGCTGCGCTCCGCAACACCCCAACGACCGCCGCTTCGCGTCGGCGCCCGGCACCACGGCTGCCGCCGTGGCACCGGGGATCAAACGACCACGCTGGCAAAAAAAAAAAGAAAAGCGTGATATTAAGAAAAAAAATTCTAGCGCAAGCGGGATTTGAACCAGCGTACGCATGATCTCAAAGCGAGCGCCGTAGCCACTCAGCCATACAGCCACTTTTTTTTCTTTCGTGGTATTTAATACATTAACATGTCATCCAATAAAACATTCACTAATTGTGCATAGTCATAGAAAGGTGGCCACGCTTTCAAGGGTTGCATTCATGCGAACCATATGATTGCGTTCGAGCGCCCTCGGCGACAGAAACCACCTAGAAACGCGGTACGCGCGAGCGGCGCAGCGTGGCGCCAGTGGTCAAACGCTGTACCTACTAGCAATTGTAGAGTTGCCACCGGGACGATAGGAGCGCTTGTTCGCCGGCCCCGCCCCGCCGGCTCTACCACGTGACCATGACGTATACACGCTGGCGGCGCTGTCATTGGCTGCGGCCGTCCGACCGATCGGGCAGTCGTACGACTATATCCAACAGGTTGGTCGCATGCGACGCGTGCGATTCGGCGCCGCATGCGGCAGAATATGTTGAGAACTTGTTGAGTGCGGCGGCCGATGCGGCGCGTCGTACGACGGATCGCACGCAAAATCGCATCATGTGTCTCGCGCTATTGACCCTTTTCGCGGAGCAGTTTGTTTTAGAGAAACGAGATGGCGCTCACGGTGGCGCGCCATACCTCTCCTCAGCGACCGCGCACGAATACGAAACCATTACCGCTTCTACCTTGCTTCTGTGCGATCAGCTGTCGGAAATGCAACTGAGTTTTCGCTAACGCACTGTGCTCCAATCATGCTACATTGAATCATGTGGATTGAAGACGTGTGCAATAGTTGGCTGCAAAAATAGTGACAGGCATGTTAAGGAATAGAATGAATCTGTGTGGCCAAGTTCGCGAACCGCTGCTGCAACTGTCCGAACGTGTTACCGGCACTTCGTGACGTACGGCTTTCCTCGCGGATACAGAAATTTGCTCATCCGCCAGCCTTGTATCGCTAACCTTCAAAGAAAGGGCTTCATCCCCAGAACGTCGGCAAGAGTGAGTACCTCTCGTTAAACAATGACAAAGGGAGTAGCGCCGCTTCCTGTCGTAGTAAGTTTCGCGCACGTTATCTATACACATCTGTCCCAAATGGCAGGAAAACTTACGCCCACTCTATCCCCGACGTATCAAGAATGAGTGAGTGGGCGCACACTTTAATATATGCGCACTGTATACGCACAATAAATGACGGACAACACCTATGGCGCACGAATGGTCGAAGCTGAATGTTTCGTGACGGTCCGCAAGAGTAAGCGAGTTACTAGCGGTAATATATATTTGGCTACAAGGTATTACAAAGTACAAAACAGCTACGTTTTAAGATTTGTGCGCAGCCAGATCAAATCTATTGGAACTGAGCACACCCGCGAGCGATTAGGCAAAACTAATCAGATAGTGGCCGCACCGAGGATCTTCACTGAGTCCGAAACTGAAAAGCCACTGCTTCAAAATATTTGCCTAATAAAAAACAAAGAGCAAAACGCACTAATCCTGACTGAATTCATAACCGGAAAGCTTGGATAGCTTGGAATACATATTTAGCCCCGCTTTTAGACCAAGCAGCATATATGCTGCTTGCGCGGTTTGTACATATCTTAATCAGCTCCGAAATCGCTTTTGCATGTTCTCTGAAGTGTGATCAAAGCTTCGTATCTTCCACCTAGTCACCGTCTACGATATCTCCGAAAACAGAGGCTTTCTAAGCTGCGCCAGCGTCATACACTTCCATAGTAAACAAGGAGGCAACGGAGGCAGTTGAGGCAAGCAATGGAGGCGTCACCACGTGATCAAACATGGCAGCGCCCACAAGATCGCCGCGAAAATGGTCAATAGACGAGGCAACCTAAAGTTTGCCCGCGCGGAACCAGCGCCAATACTCCCCTGGCGGAAGGATGGAAGTGTCGAAGGTCGCCGCTGGGCCAGCGCGCGCCCATGTTCTCTACGGCGCTAGCGATCGTGCGCGTTCTTTTCGCAACGGCGAGCGCGACCTCATCAACCAGGAAAGGTGGCACGCAATACTGCTGTGTTGTTGATTGCCACAAGAGCCTCGAAAGGTCGAAAGCCGCCCGTGAAGTCCTACAGAATTCCGGGGAGGTGGTACGAGAAGGACAGACGACAAGCGTGGATAACTGTGGTGCGCCGAGTCAAGTAAGTGACGTACTTTCACATTCAGGTGCAATAACACGGCCGCTCGATAAAAAGGCAATAGTAATGTGCCTGTATTTAGCGCATGACCGTTTGTTTAGACGTGTCGCGTAGTTGAATCGTACAGTGACATCTGCCGTGTTAGCTTAGCGGTAAATGCATACGTGTAGCGCCGCTAAGCTCGACGACGCGAGCTCGATTCCCGGCCATGGCTGCCGCATTTCGATGGGGGCGATATGCAAGAATACAGTTCTTACAATGTACTTTGATTTTTGTGCACGTTAAAGAACCACCGGTGGTCAAATTTATTACTGAGACCCTCCATTACAGTGTGCCTCATAATGATTCGTGTGTTTGGCACGTAAATCCCGCGAATTTAATTGGTTGTACTGTGCGTTCACTAGCGATCGGCAAAGAGGAGCTCAAGATAATTATATCCTTTTTTCTAAACGCTGCCACTTAAATTCCTAGTTGTGCAGGCTACAAAAGGGGCCGCACGTTACTTGTCTTTGGTGTGGTGGCAATCTGTATTTAATGCAAGCTGCGGTCATCGCATGCGTTGGTAAGCAGCAGACCGCAAAGCAGCTGCCCGGGACGCGCGCGTTATGTTTGTTGCTTGGCCATGCTTTCCAGGTTCACAATATCCAAGCATATTTCAAAGTAACTGCCACCTTGCACATTCTTCCTGCTTCAGTCTTTCTGCCAAGAATCTTCGTTTCGTGTAGTAGCCGGCCATCGGTGTGAGCTTACTTTGCTGCGGCGGGGCCATTCGCCCGACGGGAAAGTAGATTTGCTTTGGTGAGGCATGTATCGCTAATTCTTGCGCTCGTGCTGCTGGTCCCATGGTAATCGCTGGTTACCGTGATCTGGGTTCATTTCGCGGAGGAGTTTGTACGAGTGATTTATCGTGACCAGAGAAAAGATACATTGCTCAATAATGCAATGAGTTGCCATGACTCTAACATCTGCATTAAATACGGCATTATACACATTAAATATTTATATAGCATGATATAAGGCATTATGCACATATGTGGTACTTACGTCGTTAATTAATTTTATTGGCTTATTGCTGCCTAATGGATGTGTTCTTTCTGTTCCGATAGTGCTGATGCCACTCCCTGGGAGCCAAACTGAGAGCAGCCGTGTGTGCGCGCCCAGCGACCAACGAAACCAACCGCAATCGTCACCGTCTCTGCAAGCATGCATGACCGCTTTGTGACTGCATCATAGAGAAATAAAAGCGACTAAATTATTGAAATCGGTGTGTACCTCAAACTCGATGTCGTATACAATCTTGTTGGACACCTGCGACACGCACTTGGCTTTCACTGTCACATCACCGCCCACAATTTGTTCAACACCAAACACGTGTGGAAGCAGACGCTCCCCTTTCTTGAGGTTGCCGCCACGAAAAAAGCTATTGGCGTCGGCAACCGTCTTGAAACCACACTGCAGTCTTTGCATCGCTGTTCAGCAAGCAGGCGATCTGCCGCCGTCGAAAACGGAGCGCCGTGAGCACGAGCAGCGTAGGGTGCCTCGATGCCAGCGCCGCCGTTCAGGGTGGTGCCATCCTTAGACCGACCCCGCGCCGCCGCTTTCTCGCTGCGACGCAGTGGCGTAGCCAGAAATTTTGTTCGGGGGGGGCTCAGGTTGCAGCGCGGCCTCCTCCTTATAGAATTTGTCGAAGGATCAAATGCATGAATAATAACTTCATTGCCAATTCCATTGTATACTAGATGCTGCAAACGAATTATTGAGCGCTATGCACTGTCCATTAAAATATGTATGTTGTCATAAAAGAAGAAATTCGTATGCCCCAAAAATTGTGGCAGAAATAACTGATATCAATGCTTTCGCGTTTTTTTTGTCTAATTAATAAGTAATATAAACATCACATGAACTTTAGAACTATTGACCCTTTTCGCGGAGCAGTTTGTTTTAGAGAAACGAGATGGCGCTCACGGCGGTGCGCAATACCTCTCCTCAGCGACCGCGCACGAATACGAAACCATTACCGCTTCTACCTTGCTTCTGTGCGATCAGCTGTCGGAAATGCAACTGAGTTTTCGCTAACTCACTGTGCTCCAATCATGCTAGATTGAATAATGTGGATTGAAGACGTGTGCAGTAGTTGGCTGCAAAAATAGTCACTGGCATGTTAAGGAATAGAATGAATCTGTGTGGCGAAGTTCGCGGACCGCTGCTGCAACTGTCCGAACGTGTTACCGGCACTTCGTGATGTACGGCTTTCCTCGAGGATGCAGAAATTTGCTCATCCTCCAGCCTTGTATCGCTAACCTTCAAAGAAAGGGCTTCATCCCCAGAACGTCGGCAAGAATGAGTACCACTCGTTAAACAATCACAAAGGGAGTAGCGCCGCTTCCTGTCATAATAAGTTTCGCGCACGTTATCAATACACATCTGTCCAAATGACAGGAAAACTTACGCCCACTCTATCGCCGACGTATCAAGAATGAGTGAATGGACTCACACTTGATTATATGCGCACTGTATACACACAATAAATGACGGACTACACCTATGGCGCACCAATGGTCGAAGCTGAATGTTTCGTGATGGTCCACAAGAGTAAGCAAGTTACTAGCTGTAATATATATTTGCTACAAGGTATTACAACGTACAAAACAGCTACGTTTCGAGCCTTGTGCGCAGCAAGAACAAATCTATCGGATTCGGAACTGAGCACACCCGCGAGTGATTAGGCAGAAAATAATCAGATAGTGGCCACACCGAGGAACTTCGCTGAGTCAGAAACTGACAAGCCACTGCTTCAAAATATTTGCCGAATAAAGAACAAAGAGCAAAACATACTAATCCTGACTGAATTCATAATCGGACAGCTTGGAATACATATTTAACCCAGCTTTTAGAACAAGCACCATATACGCTGCTTATGCTATTTGAATCAGATAGTGGCCACACCGAGGAACTTCGCTGAGTCAGAAACTGACAAGCCACTGCTTCAAAATATTTGCCGAATAAAGAACAAAGAGCAAAACATACTAATCCTGACTGAATTCATAATCGGACAGCTTGGAATACATATTTAACCCAGCTTTTAGAACAAGCACCATATACGCTGCTTATGCTATTTGGACATAGCTTAATCAGCTCCGAAAGCGCTTTTGCATGTTCTCTGAAGCTGTGATCAAACCTTCGTGTCGTCCATCTAGTCACCGTCTTTGATATCTCCGAAAACAGAGGTTTTCTAAGCCGCGCCGGCGTCATACACTTCCATTGTAAACAAGGAGGCAGCGGAGGCAGTTGAGGCAAGCAATGGACGCGTCACCACGTGATCAAATATGGCAGCGCCCACGGGATCGCCGCGAAAAGGGTCAATATCAGTTCGAAACCAGCAAAGCAGTGCATGCAGCTTATATTAAAAACGTAAAGGCGATGAAATGAATAAGTTGAGGACAAATATTTTGATGAATCTTTGTCATTCAATAACCTTGTTTAGATTTTTCTACATATGCAACGGCCAGGAAGAAACCTCAATGAAACTATCCCTCGTTGCAATCGATTGCACAGGAGCAGCTGTAACTCGTCGTGTATTGTAATTACACCGAGATAATACTCGCAGCAGTGAGTACAAATAAAATGTGGGAGTTCTGCAAATTATATATTAGAAATTGCGAAGATAGAATGGAATATACAAATGCGAAGATACAACTCGCTAAAGGGCAAAAAAAAGGAGTCGCTGGAAACAAAGTTCGCTGCTTGTATACACAAAACCTCGCAATAAGATATTTAAAAATACGTATGAGTCTCCAATAAATCTACGTATTTAAGCAAACGTCACTGCATATAATGCGTCAAAGAAGACAAATAAACATGTTGCTCAGTCACAGATAGTAAACTTTGCGCACAGAAAGACAGATGATCTAGGCAAGAATATAACTATGATCGCAGAAATCGTGATACGTACTTGGGCCATGCAGCGGTCGCGACAGCGCCATGTGGGTAGAATAATAGAGGAATAATGCATAGATCAGTACGAAAATGTGTAATTTAACTGCCTGCACAACGCCAACAATAATTCTGCACCCAAAATTAAAGGAGGGTATTCCTTCGTATCAAAAAAGAAATAAAAGCAGGTAGCTGAAAATGAAAGAAAAGGACAAACGAAGGCCACAGATGATGCGGTAAGTTGAACTACCCAATATCCGAGTGTGTTTTGGGCGAACGCCACGTGCCATAGGCCGGGCTTTCAATGAACAAGGTCGGTCAAAATAGTTATCGGTATTCTCGTAATTTTTGTATTCGCGTGATAATTGTTATCATGATGCTAACTGCTAGAATAAACGACGAAAATTTCTGCGGTTTTAAAAGCGAATGAACGGTCATACGTTTTCATAATTAAGAACTTATGGACCTGAAGCAACAGTGCTTTTTACTTGCATTGATTTTTGCTGCTTCGCTATCTAAAGGACAAACTTCTCTCGACGGGAAAGTTGAGCGAAGTGGTCAATGACTTCGGACACGTTGATGCCGACGTCTCTGTGGCTGTATAGAAGCGCCAGCCTAACCATGCGTTCCACAGACATTGTAGAGCGCAAGTAGTTTTTTAGTAAACTCTTGTTAAAAAAATATTCTCTCTGCGCTGGCAGTGGTCACTGGAAGGGTGACTAGAAGCTGCAGCAGTATTTACACATTTACATAGAACCTGCTGTCGCAATGAGATATGGGCATCTATTCCGGTGCTAAAACCTAAAACACTCCCTTGATGTCGATGGCATACTTGTTTAGGTACCTTGCAGAACCTAGTAGGCTGTTCGATTCCAGCGATGCCGCATTTCGTCAGGAAGTATGGAGAAGCAGCCTGCTTTTGAATCTAGGCTTTCTTTGATAATGTCACCACAAATTTCTATAATTTGCTTTTGTGCGTCTGTGCTTAAATACAAGGCATTACTGGGTCAACTTTCCAAATGGTTCTTCAGATATGTATCTCCACAATCAGCTCGCATGCAAAGAAGCACTCTGAAAATGCCTGTATTTTCAGCAGGGGCACTGCTTAAATCCATAGGGCCCCTGTCCCTGTGGCCACGGAGAGCCAGACCTTGTCGCCCGCAAAAAAAAAAAAAAAAAAAAAAAACAAATCTCAATAATAGGCCGTTTACTTTCTTCTGTTTTCTCATATTTTACTTTGCCTGCTCTGGTCCAGCTGATCAATCACATTGGGCACGCTTCCTGAAAATGTTTGCAGAAAATTATCAGCTGCTAGCTGACAGTCACGGTGATATGTAGTATTTTCGTGTGTGTGGGAGATTGCGAGCGCGCGCTTCCATTTATGGAACGGCTTGGGCACGAGCGTTCCAGTGCGCGCATGTTGGCCCAAGTTTATAAGAACATTAACCCCATAAAGTTCTAGAATTGAAAATCTTTTAAAGCATGCCTTTCTAAATGTCAGCGCACCTTTCGCGTCAAAAGTTTATGAGAACTTTATACCCATAAAGTTTCGTAATTGAAATCCATGCGCTGCGTATATTCCGCGGCCGCTGCGAGATGCCGCAACGCGCCCGCTCGCTATCGAAAAGCCGTTGAAAGTTTGTGCTCGGATGGGGCTCCTTGCGTTACGTGACTCCAGGTGCAAGGGCATTGTCACGAAATCCAGCCCCAGTTCGCAATGTTCGCGCCGAAATGTCTTTTCGAGCGTGAAAAAGACATTGTAGACAAAATCCAGAATGATTGCCGGCGTCGGTGGTAGTTTTGGTCGGTGGTGCATGCCCGCACGAAAAAATTTCGGGGGGGGCTGAAGCCCCATCAGCCCCCCCCCCCCCCCCCCTGGCTACGCGCCTGCTGCGACGCCTTCTTGAATCACAGCGAGCGCTTGCGATTGCTTGGTGCCGGTGCTTAGTTCGAGACACAGTGCGCGCGGATGCTTCGCTGACGCTTTTACTTGCTGGACAGTGTTCAGCCGCAAGAATGACAAGCTTGTCAAGTGCATCGAGTCGACATGACGGGCCGTTGTGTTCCAAAGTGTACCAGATCGACGCGTAAAGGGGCTTCGTTGTTTACGCTTCCCCCGGGACCCAGAGCGAAGGAAGAGATGGGAAGTCCAAGTAAAGCGGTATCACTGGAAGGCAACGGATAGATCCTACATTTGCGAGGTAAGTGTCAAGAAAGTTTAGACTATCGCACCGCGTTTTTATTTAAATAAGAAAGTATTCTCTGATCCTCGCTCACGTACCTACGTTCGCTCACGAACTAAGCACTGCACCGACGCTGTCTGGGTAGCCTATGGTTTGCGAGCGCGCGTCGCATAGGCTTTTGCCGTTTAGATCGGCACAGTCTATGCGAGTAGTACCCTTATTTTAAGGACTGACGAAAATGCTTCGCCACGAAATAGTCTTACATTAGCTACAAATCGTCATGTAAACCACCTATTTTACTTTTTCACGGGAAGCACACATCGTGTGTGTCTCTTGTTTCTTTTCTTTTTCTCAGTTTCTTTTTTCGGCACTGGTTATTTGGGACTAAAGAACGCAGTGCTTCTTCTGGGGAGAGCGGCTGTTGTGTACGTGGCAAGCGAAGCATTGTGATTTTTTCTGATTTCTCAGCAGATATCTTGCGGATCTCAGGTTGTTACGTTATATATCTGATTTTTTAGACGAATATATTTGTAGCGTGGTGCTCGTAAGCCGATGGTCATTCGTGCTCATTTCCGATCGTAGTGGGCACTGTGACGGTCTTTAAATGCCTGTGCACGGTATGCCCAGGTGTAGGAGAGTTAAGGGGCATCATGGGACCAAAATTTTTCGGCGCTTTCTGGCATGGTGTCTGTTGTAGCCTGTGCATTTTTTCGAAACGTGTGAAGCGAGGTAATACAGCATTACTTCTGCGAAAATTTATTTTTAAGCTCTGTAATGGGTTCTCTGTATTTACAAGGCAACTTTTAATATCAATAATCACTTTTGTTGTTTTACTTGTACCTAGAAACACTTTAAAGAGGACCAGTACGAGGGAAATCGACAGGATGGACGCCGTCTGTTAAAGTCAACAGCCCTACACCATCATGGACTATATTTTCGAAGTGAAAACATTGATAACCTGTATTTGACTGTCTTAGTTTCATTTACGGTTTTTGTACGCGATATGTATGCAGTGTTGTTTATTTTTTCAATGTAGTTATCAGTGTTCTATTGGTTATTTATAAAATGTTCTGTACTCGCCATCGATGTGTTTGGCTGATGCGACGTATTCGATGGTAGCTGATGTATTCTGGCTGGATATCTTGATTAATATTACCCACGGTTGCGTTTTCTTGTTTGTATTCTTGTTTTCGATTTATATTGTGTGTAATAAGGTTGATGTACTCACTTGAAATCCCCCCCCCATGTAATGAATAAATTAAAAAAACTCTACCTATCCCGATTGTGTGTGTCGAGCCTACCTTGCAATTTTTTTTATCTCGTCTTTCAACATAACCTTCAGGTGCCACACAGTAGATATAATTTTTCATGTACATATCTCTTTCATGATTGACTGTACTAGACATTACTAAATACATGCATTTCGTGCGTCGTTTGGTTTCTTGTGCGTACTACGCAAGATTGACACAGACAAGTTACGTAACATTTTTCTCTACAGCACTAACGAAACCTTATTTTCACATCGCAGTTATTTTTACACCAGCTTAATCCTGTCAGCACACAGTTTTGTGGCCAAAAAAGCAAAATTGCGCGTAGATATCGTCAAACAATTGCAACGAACGCGAAGAGCACGCGCAACGCAAGGGAAACTAACCGCCGTGCGCGAGTGGCTGGCTACGGTAAAGGAGGCGTGACGTGTAAACCAAAATACAACAGCGAAAAAGAAACTTCCACACACAGGGGGTCGCAAACCTTATATACCAAGCATCGAAGTGCAAAAAATAGTGCGTATTTCAAACATACACACGGCATAATAAATGTGATTGAATTAGGCAACTTGGGGCATGTTCCCGGCGCCATGCATTTACGTCTTCGACCTTTCAAGAGTTAACGGCTATTGGTTATAAAGATGTGCAGATGCGATACCGATAAAAAAATCCTCATCAAGGCAACGCACTTGGAAGCGCGCCGCGAGTAACACTATTTATGAACGCAAGCGTAGCTGAGTTTGAGCTCGTGTGATTCAATATGGCGGCGCCAGCGGGGTTGTCTCCACCCTGAATGGCGGCGCTGGCATCGAGGCACCCTAGAGCAGTGAAGGAAAGCGCGGGCGAAACAATGTAAACAAAGCGGAGACTGCACCACGGAGCGACCGCGCTGCTTGAAATTTACACATTGGTGGCGCTGTCAGGAGGCGCAGCAGCGCCTTCACGCGATCGTTTTCTCGTCTATAGTCGTACGACTGCCCGATCGGTCGGACGGCCGCAGCCAATGACAGGGCCGCCAGCGTGTACGTCATGGTCACGTGGTAGAGCTGGCGGGGCGGGGCCGGCTAGCAAGCTCTCCGATCGTCCCGGCGGTTTTTTTAACACGAAAGTGTTTTATGCCGGGGTCCACCAAGACTTCACTGACGTATTTCCGTCACGGAAATACGTCATAGAACATAATACAAAGAAAGAAACCAGAAGAAAAAGTTCCACAAACATGCAAAATTTGGGAATCGAACCCACGACCCCTCGGTCCGCGACCATAGATCGCCGAGCGTTTAACCCATTGCGCCACAAACGCATTTGCAGAGAGGTACACAGACGCGCCTTATATATCTAACACTCCTCCGTGTACCCGCGCTCTTGCTCGGGGCGGTGCCGCCGCCTACGAGCAGAAAAGAGAAGTACTGCATTATGACACTAACGCGCACCGACAGTATAGTGCTTAGAATATACTTACTAGTGTGCCGACCGCGGGCTTTCCGGTGGCACGGAGAATGATGCCTTCCGCCGGCGGCCACCAGACGGCGATAGCCGTACGGACCGTGCTATGCCGAGCGGCGTCTCTAGCCAACGCGCGCGTGTGCGACAGACGCCAATGGGCTGTCCCAGCCCGTTTCGCTCTGCGGAACGTTGGTTGAGGTGCAAAGTGTAATCGAAAGAATATGATTTAGTTGCACTTACAAACGAGCGTACGCACAGTTATCATTACAACGCTACACGATACCGGGTGTTTCTGCGAAAAATGCCAATAAATAAATATGTGGTTTCCGAAGAAGTGCAACCTTTTTCCACAGTAAAGCATTATATGCGAGACATGCCCACAAATGCTAAATTCACACCAAGTTGTAACTAATTACCATAAATGACGGTAATTAAACAGGGCACATTTTCATGGGCGGCGAAACACCGTTGACTAATTTTGAACGAGCGCTCAATGTAGCAATTATTAAAGTGTTTCTCACAAGCGACAGCCGCCAGAGTTAGCCTTCGATCTGCCCTCTTATATTCTTCTCCCACTCGGCAAAACGTTCTGGGTCAGCAGGCGCGCTGAATAATGAGACTTGCTCGTTGTTTGAGCGCTATCCAGTTGTACAATATGGGACAAAACAGGTGCTGTGTTTACGCCTCGTTTTCTGCGACGACATCTCGGTTCCGTCCGTGAACAGACACAAGTGCGAACCACGCGCACAGAAAAGAAACCCAGCAATGACATGCGGAGGCACCACATGCTACTTGCTCGAAAGCTACAACGCGCCGCAACCGACTGCGCTTACGAACGCGCATCCGAAGTGCATCCGAAGCGCAAGCGACGCGTGATGCGCCGCTCGGTTAGCACGGTCCCAAACAGTGTCGCCGTCTGGTGGGCTCCGGCGGAAGGCATCACCGGCGGTGCCAGCGTCTCCCATTGGAAACGCCCGTCGGTCGGCACACTAGTAAGTATATTCTAGGCACTATACCGACAGTGAACGCTTCGGTGGTCTCAGCACTACGACGCCTCGATGCCAGCATTCGAAGGGACGCTGGCACCAAGAAGCACTACCAACGCCACCTAGGTGGCGTTCACCGTACTCAGCACAGCGGAGCGTGGCCTCCGCAATTAGCTCTGAAAATGTTTCTGAAGTTGATCGCGGAGGCTGCAATTACGACGCGCTGTACGCGCAGATTTGACTCGGTGACGATTCAGTTACGTGCTTTGTCTTGCGCGTTGTATTAGTGTGTCAGTTACGTGCTTCGTCTTTCGCGTTGTGCTAGCGTGTGCAGCGTAGTGCAGCTTCCATATGCACGACGGTTGCTCATGGTCATCGACGTTGGTAGTCGTGATGGAGGAGACGTGCCACCAGGCGTCAGCGTGGGTGCATCAACGCCTAAGGGCGCTTTAGCCACAAAACACCAATAGACATTATATATCAATGTGCAATACACATTACACTACTTCTGTGAAGACACGTTTCACTTTCGTGTTCTATACCGATTCCTATATAAGAGGGATCAACCACATTTTTTTTTTATCTTCCCTCTGGTCGAGTCGCCGGCCTCTTT
This sequence comes from Dermacentor silvarum, assembly GCF_013339745.2. Taxonomy (NCBI): domain Eukaryota; kingdom Metazoa; phylum Arthropoda; class Arachnida; order Ixodida; family Ixodidae; genus Dermacentor; species Dermacentor silvarum. The sequence goes on from NC_051155.1 coordinate 25,902,918, forward strand.
GCCGCTGACGGTGACACAAAAATTGGGTACACATTGTTTCTGACACGAAATAACCTATTGAATAAAGCGAACTCAAAATTGTGCATGTTATACAACGTTGCGCGAAGTAGTAAATCGTTGACGTGGTATCGATTCGGAAGCGGTCAGCGCAGACGCCGCAACAGTCGTCTTTGCGAAGCGGCTCGCCTGACTGGCGTGTTTTCTCATTGCTGCCAACGGCGTCGGGAAAACTAATTGTATTGCCACTTATGAGCGACATAAATGTTCAGACGTTGATTGTGTTGACGAATATGGGCGCTTTATAACGAGCTGCGGACGGATTGCAAGGGCTGTCGACCCCGGACCCGACGGCCAGCGAGCTAGGCCTATATACCGTCCGCGCCGGTAAAATCAAATGTATTGCAATTTAGGTGTGACATAATTGTGTACACGTTGTGCTGACCAACGTAGGAGGTTTATTACGAGCTACAAGCGGTCATGTCGCAATCGATGCCGGTCTCGGATTCGACGGCCCAGCGAGCTACTAGGTCTGGCAGCTCCTAGCCATCGGCGGCTGTCGATGAAGCCGACACCGCGGACGCGGTCTTGCGGAAACACGTCTACACTGCTCGCACAGAGGCGTTTTTATTGTGATCGTTTGTGCGAAACTAGCGAACTGTGCAAAGACGTTTGTTTTACGTTGCGAAGTTCCGCAGTATTTCGAGCGTCCATGAAGGGCCGCCGCTTGTGGGCGGAGCTACGCATCGCACGTCGTTCGTACCATGTGTCCCGAATCGTCGTATGCGGCAAGTTCGACTCCGACGCGTCGTACGACGGATCGCACGCAAAATCGCACCGTGTGTCTCGCGCTTTAGCTCTCCGACGTGCGTTCACTCCCCGTGAAAGAGCGCGTCCCTCACCCTCGTGCCCTTTCACTCGCACATACAGCATACGGCCAATGAGAGTTTTTTTTTTTCTATTGCCGGACGCGACCATCGAAGAGTGAGCTCTTAAAACCCTCGCTGTAAAAAGGACGCATGATCATTATTTTGTAGTGGGGAATATGCATGTAGGCGCCGTGGGCATTGCCATCGCTTCGGCGCGAGACCCGAGCTCGAGCTACGGATGCCAACAGCTAGGACTGTGCCTACAAAGCTACTTGCGATCCCTCGGACGAGTCTCAATAAATCCCCCTTTCATTTGGTGGAAGTGCTGGGTAACCTCGAAAACTGGAACTCCGAAGCCGAACGCTCCCCACTGCTACGACCATGCCTGACGACACCGCCCAGGAAGATACACCTCAGCCTCCAGCGGTCATCGTTTCTGGTGTGTTGCGCCAGCGTGATCCTGCCGTCTTTAGCGGCACCGATGATCATGACGTGGCATATTGGTTGTCATCGTACGAGCTGGTAAGCCGGCACAATAAGTGGGACGACGCCAGCAAGTTGCATAACGTGTTGTTTTACCTTACCGGCGTCGCGAACCTCTGGTTCCGAAACCACGAACACGATTTCACCACATGGACTGCATTCAAGACCAGTTTTGCAGAAGTGTTCGGGCGTCCCGCTGTGCGCAAGCTTCGCGCTGAACAACGCCTACGTGGGCGCGCGCAACTTCACGGTGAAACGTTCACCAGCTATATCGAAGATGTCATTGACCTGTGTAGGCGGGTGAATTCGTCAATTCACCCGCCTACACAGGTAAAACACATTATGAAAGGCATTGATGAAGACGCCTTTCAAATGTTGTTAGCGAAGGATCCGCGTACTGTGGCTGACGTCATCAACTTGTGCCAAAGTTTTGACGAGCTACGGAAACAACGCATCTTAGCTCGATGCCCACCACCCACGGAAGATTCGCTAGCAGCATTGGTTATTGGCGACAACCAGACAACTTTGCTGACTCAGATAAAAGAATTTGTGCGGGAGGAGGTTGCGCGACAGCTCTCCATTTTGCCGACCACGGAGAAGCCTTCTCACTCTTTGGCTCCAGCGATCCGGCAGATGATTCAAGAGCAAGTAACCGAAGCTCTTCCATCTTCGTCTCAGCCGGCTCCCGTGGCCGCACCTCTGACGTATGCTGAGGCGGCTGCACGGGCTCCTCGCCTACCGGTGTTCTCTCCTCCGCCTTCAGCGCCTCGCCCGCCGCTGTTCTCTCCTGCGCCTTTGCCTCGGCAGCCGGCGGCTCACTTCTTCGGTGCACAACAGCAGGATACAAATTCTTGGCGCACTGCTGATAACCGCCCCATATGCTACGCCTGCGGCACCCCGGGACATGTAGCGCGCTTCTGCCGCCGGCGTTTCCCGGCCTTCATGGGCACCACGCGAGCCCCCAACTACGGATTCCGACCATTTCGTATGCCACAACAGCCTCCACCGGAAGTCTACGTTGCTGATGACGTACCAGCTCCGGAGTACCAGCCCTTTGGTGCTCGTCGCTCGCCTTCCCCTCGCCGCCGCTCCCTCTCACCTATGCGTCGTCGGCCCAGCGCCAGTACTGAGGCGGAAAACTGATTTCCGCAGTTCCTGAGGCACGAACTGCGTCGTCGTCGGAAAATCGAAGTCCTCGCTTCTCCCCTGCTAACGTTATTGAAGTGTCAGTGGATGGCATCAAATCTTTTTGCGCTCGTCGACACAGGTGCCGCCATATCCGTGATTAGCGAAAAGCTTTGCCGTTTATTACGTAAAGTGACCATGACGCCTTCGGTAATATCGCTTCGAACAGCCACCGCTCAACAAGTTCAGCCCGTCGCTATGTGCACTGCCAGGGTGCTGATTCGAGACATTTTGTACTCGATTGAATTCTTTGTGCTAACCTGTTGCTCCCACGATGTGATTCTCGGCTGTGATTTTCTGTCGCGCCATCATGCCGTCATTGACTGTGCACGTGCTGAGGTTCAGTTCTCCGTTCTGTGCGATTTGCCAACTCACGACTTGCAAGTTCCTGATGTTAGCAGGATCTGTGTAGCTTCAGATACTGACCTTCCTCCACACAGTGCTGTATTTGTCCCTCTTTCATGCACATCGCTTGCCGACGCGACGGTCTTGTTCAAACCCGCTGCCATCTTCAGTCGCCGCCACCCTATATCGTTGCCTTTCGCCCTCCTCACGGTTCACCATGGTGCTGCAGAAATACTGGTTTCTAACCCAAATTCGCACGTTTTGGCTTTGCGCTGTGGTGAGACTATTGGCACCATCCAGACTGTGGACGATGACGTTATTGTGTCTTTCCCTGCTGCCGACGACCAGGCTACAACTAACGTAACAGCACTGACGCCCCATGTCCCATCTGACCGGATCTCACCAGATGTTTTTTGTCGCTCTATTGCCGATGACCTCGACCCGACACAACGTGAGCACCTACTTGCCCTTTTAACTGACTTTCACGCCACCTACTTACCCTTTTAACTGACTTTCACGCCTCTTTTGACTTGAACCAAGCGTCATTAGGCCGCACAAGTACCGTTTCTCACCACATTGATACGGGGCGACACGCACCATTACGCCAGCGACCGTACCGCGTGTCATCCACCGAGCGTCGTGTCATTACTGAGCAAGTTTCGGACATGCTTGAACGTGGCGTTATCAGACCTTCATGTAGTCCTTGGTCGTCTCCCGTGGTACTGGTTAAGAAAAAAGATGGCTCGATTCGTTTCTATGTGGACTATCGTCGCCTTAACAAGATTACACGAAAAGATGTCTACCCTCTACCGCGTATAGATGACCCCCTGGATTGTCTACATGGTGCCGAATTCGTTTCTTCTTTGGACTTGCGATCGGGTTATTGGCAAGTCCCGATGGATGAGTCCGACCGCTCGAAGACAGCTTTCTTACGCCTGACGGCCTGTATGAATTTACGGTGATGCTATTCGGCCTATGCAATGCGCCTGCGACATTCGAAAGAATGATGGACAATCTTTTGCGAGACCTCAAATGGAAGACGTGTTTGTGCTACTTAGACGACGTAGTAGTTTTCTCCCCTGATTTCACCACTCACCTCACTCGTCTACGCGAAGTTTTGACTTGCCTTGCCTCCGCCGGCCTTCAACTTAACTTGAAAAAGTGACGCTTCGCAGCCCGCCAGTTGACCATACTTGGTCACGTCGTTTCCAAAGACGGCGTCCGCCCCGACCCTGACAAGCTTCGTGCTGTCGCAGAATTTCCGCGGCCGACTACAGTGAAAGAGCTGAGAAGTTTTGTCGGTCTCTGCTCTTATTTTCGTCGCTTTATGCGCAATTTTGCCTGCATCGTCGCACCTCTGACGAAGCTCCTGGCTGGGCCTGGTGACCTTCGTGATTGGACTCCGGCATGTGAACAAGCCTTCATCACTCTGCGTCGTCTACTTACCTCACCGCCCATTCTCCGTCACTACGACCCGAGTGCTCCGCCCGAAGTTCACACGGACGCCAGCGGCGTTGGTCTTGGAGCCGTCCTTGCGCAACGCAAGCCTGGCTTCCCGGAATATGTGGTTGCCTACGCTAGTCGTGCCCTCACAAAGGCAGAAACCAATTACTCTGTAACAGAAAAAGAGTGTTTGGCTATAGTTTGGGCTTTAAGCAAATTTCGCCCTTACTTGTATGGCCATCCCTTTGACGTTGTGACAGACCACCACGCGCTGTGCTGGCTTGCGTCACTGAAAGACCCGTCGGGGCGTCTTGGACGTCGTTGGGCTCTTCGACTCCAGGAATTTGACATTCGCGTCATCTATCGCTCCGGGCGTCAACATTCTGACGCGGATGCCCTCTCCCGGTCACCCGTGCGATCCGATGACACGCAACCCGCATCCACGGACTGCCCGGTTGCTGCGCTTACTGTTTCTGACATGCCTTCTGAACAGAGAAAGGTTCCGTGAATTGCATCTCTCATTGACATTCTAACTACTTCTTCAACGGATACATGCCCTCGAGCCCTTCGCCGCCAAGCCACCCATTTTGTGCTGCGGAACGCCATCTTGTACCGCCGGAACTATCAGCCAGACGGTCGCAAATGGCTGCTCGTCATCCCTCGCCATTTGCGTTCCGACATATGCACTTATTTCCACGCCGACCCACAACAAGCACATGCTGGCGTCCTGAAAACGTACGAGCGGCTCCGCCAGAGGTACTACTGGAGAGGCATGTATTCTTATGTGCGCAAATACATTCGGTCATGTGCAGCCTGTCAGCGTCGCAAGACAACTCCTCATACGACAGGCCCACTGCAACCTTTACCGTGTCCTGCACGTCCTTTTGACCGAGTCGGGATCGACCTTTATGGGCCCCTTCCATGCACTGCTCACGGCAATCGTTGGATAATTGTCGCAGTAGACCACCTAACAAGATACGCCGAAGCTGCTGCTCTTGCTTCGGCTGCTGCTTGCGATGTCGCAGCGTTCCTCTTACGGCATTTCATTTTACGGCACGGCGCACCACAAGAGCTGCTCAGCGACCGAGGCCGCGTCTTCTTGTCGGACGTTATTAATGAGCTACTGGCAGCGTGCCGCACTATTCACCGCACCACTATGGCGTATCACCCACAGACTAACGGTCTAACGGAACGGTTCAACCGCACTCTTGGTGACATGCTCACAATGTACGTTGCGTCGGATCATTCCAATTGGGACGACGTCCTCCCTTTTGTGACTTACGCGTACAATACCGCCACTCAGGCTACCACAGGCTTCTCACCATTTTTTCTTCTTTATGGACGTGAACCATCCTCTACCCTTGACACCGTACTTCCGTATCACCCGGACGCCTCTGAATTCACCCCGCTTTCAGAAGTTGCTCGACATGCTGAAGAGTGCCGTCAACTGGCTCGCTCATTCACATCGGATACCCAAGGCATCCAAAAAGATCGCCGCGGCCACGATCAGCCAACACAGTCCTTCGCCGTGGATTCTCACGTTTGGCTTCGGCTGCCATTCCAATCTCCAGGCCTTAGCCCAAAGCTTGCTCCAAAATATCAGGGTCCGTACCGGATCGTCGAATGTACATCGCCTGTCAACTACGTGGTCGAACCGGTGACACCGTCTTCGGACAAGCGCCGCCGCGGCCGCGAGACGGTTCACATCAGCCGCCTGAAGCCGTACCACGACCCCCTCATCGTGTCATCACCTTAGGTCGCCAGGATGGCTCACCTTTGCAGCGGGGGCAATTGTAGTGGGGAATATGCATGTAGGCGCCGTGGGCATTGCCATCGCTTCGGCGCGAGACCCGAGCTCGAGCTACGGATGCCAACAGCTAGGACTGTGCCTACAAAGCTACTTGCGATCCCTCGGACGAGTCTCAATAAATCCCCCTTTCAATTTGAATATGCACGTGAATAATTCAAATTCGTTTTCGTAACCGTACGGTAACATTGCACGATAGTAGGCAACATTCGGCCTACTTTTTCAGAGGTCATGAGTTTCCTAATTTATGGCATTTATGGCTGTCTTTTAGCTACACGCCTTCGGTACAGTTTTACGGCATGGTAGCACTGAGAAATACAGGCATAATCATTTTTAAGGAGCAGCTTCTCACACGAAAATTGGGCACTCACATTTCTCTTTGTGGACACTTGGTAACAACACGCGTTGTTGGTTCTCCATCTGGACTTTTTGTAAAAAGTTTTAATTTGGCTCACACTTCTCTGGATCAATGTAGTCAATTCTTTAACTCTGGGAGATTACACCAATTTCATGGCCCGATCCCGAAGATTGCGCAGTATAACAGAGTTTAATCAGACCCTTATGCAGGAGACAGCCGCTGCTATTTAGAGCACCACTTCCTCATGGACCAGTTCGGGACCCCGCGCAGCGTCTTCACACTAAAAGAATGAACAATACACCCATAATATTCTACCTATAAAACCCATAACATCACCCATAATGCATAGTGCCGCAAATAAACACCTAGAAGGGCACGCTAAATACAGTCTTCGATAGCAACTGGAATTGGTTCTTCATAAATTTTTGAAGTTGAATGCCAGAGTTTGCTACAAACGTCTATCGGTACGCGTTCAGCGCATACCTAGTAGCAGTGACGGGTATAGATTTGCACAACAATATGGTGCGATGTTACTAAACAGTAACATACCAACTTCTTGTTTATTTCGCAAATAAATATATTCAGTCTTGTATAACTTTCCTCCCTTATGCGACCAATTCAGTGCAACTTTCACAGGTATGGCGGAGGAACTGAGACGTACGAGCACTGACACAGATTACGCATACCGGCCGAAACGTGGTCACGCGCATTTTGCCTAGATGCCGCCTGTTCCTGAATCTGACATACAGGGTGTCCCAATTATCATGCACCAAGATTTTAAAACATGCCAATTCCACGTAGCTGGACAGAACGAAGGTAATGTTTGCCGATGCTTGGAGATACTGAGATTACAATATTAGTCTTAATGAACTTCTTAAATCTTATCATTCTTTGAAAGTGTGATTCAGAAAATTGTAGAGAAACATGAAAAATGGTCACAGTTTCGCCCTAAGGGCGAAGCAATGAATGCGATAGCAACACAGCACACGACACAGAGGTGACACAGAATTTTGAACAAATCTACGAACACATTTATTGTCTTCATCGGTGGTCATCGTGACGATAGGTACCCCACACATTCTCGTATCAAATCTGTTATTATTATAATAATTCCATCATATTCGCGTATACTCCGGACTCCCGAGGAGCAACTTGGCTACGAAGAGCGACGGCAGAACAGAGACGAGAATGCAACCGCCGCCCCGAGGAACCGGAGGAAACTAGACACTCGTGATTTTTCGACGGCCCTGCCACCACGGGAGAGCGGAATGAAAGGAAGCGAGACACGCAAGCGCTTGGAACGCCAACAAAGAGAGGGCGGTGCGAACATAGGCTTGGCCGGCGCCAGTCGGCCTTTTGGGCTAAGATCCGATGGATACGCTTTGCCCGTTGATGCTTCTGCGATCGCCACGCCGGGGTCATTATGCCCGCCCCGTCTGCTGCAGACGTCCCTACAGGTGGCATCAACGAGCGTATTCCCATCCTAGCAGCGATCCGGCAGGGCTGTCCTCTCAGCGGACTTCTTTTCAACCTCGTGGTAGACCCCATAATCCGCGACATTCAGGGTGGCGATCGTCACCATAACATCGTGGCACACGCTGACGATCTCACGCATATAGCGGCAACTCCCACGGTCTTGCAGGACCGCATCAACCAGATAGAGGCCCTTGCATCGGAGCTAGGTCTGTCACTCAGCACCACGAAGTGCCGCTCTCTCCTTCTGAGCAGCGTCCACCTGGTAGGGACCAGACCCTCCACCGTCCCTGCGATGGCCGACTTCGACGCGCTGAAGTTCCTGGGCCGCCCGGTGGGGTTCCGTATCACCGACGATGTTACCATCATCGACCAGACTATCCAGCAGGGCACATAATTACTGTCATCTATGCTGGCCTGCTGGCAGCGCCTGGAAACAGTCTGGTCTTTCGTCTTCCCAGGGCTGAACTTTAGCTGAGGTGCGGCACCCTGGAAGAAGACGACTGGGAGCGTCTGGATGATGCCTTGCGTCCTCTCTTGAAGAGGACGCTCTACTTACTACCTCCGATGGAAAAACATTGTTTCCTTTGGGCCCAAGATTCTTTTAATAATGACGCGGCAGACGGGAGCTTTTTACATGCAACACATGTAAACTATATACAGACATGTTAACACGGTGCGAAACGCTTTACATGCAGGCGGACTATAAAACGACTACTGAAGACGTCTGTCCATCTACAGCGATGTGCCTAGCACTCATGCAGCACGACTCGGTGGTGTACGTAGTCGTTGCGGTGTCCGTGATGGTTGTCGTTGCGGCTGCGTCGCTGCGTAGTCAGACACCAGGTCAGTTGATGTGTTGCTTGCGATGCCCACGTCCTACGCCGTCAGCAACATGCCGCACCTTGCCGCCGCGTGGAAGCCGGGGAAACAGCAGACCGACAGAGCACCAGGCCACTGCTGTAGCTGGCCAGCGGCTCGCTAGCCACTCGTGGAACGCCTCGGCTGCAAGCACATCGGGTTTGGTCAGCAGACAGGTAGCTCAGGCGCCCCGGTCCCCAGCACGAAGCACTATACCAGGCCGCTATGGGAGCAGGCCACTGGTGCACAGTAGAGCCCAGCCGAGAGCGGGATCTCCACCCAGGTCCGCACAGTAGCAGGATGCCCGGTCGCCTGTACCCGAGCCTTGAAATACCGGTCTGCGAGCTGCCGTTCCAGATTTCTGCTTGCTCTCACGCTCTGCGTGCTCTTCCCGCCGCTTACTTGTTCGTGGCACGTGGTCTTCTTCAACAATCAACATCACTATTTCACACACTTGGTTACACACTTGGTCTTGTCACGGCCACACGCCACCATCCACATCATCACACTATCTCACGCGTCGAATGAATATCTTTACGGCAGCCCAGACTCGGGCGCGGCGGCAATTCCACTCGCTTCCGAGCTCAGCGACCTCTGCCACGTCGACAACGCCTTCAAGTTGCTGACGTCAAGGGATCTGGAGCTCCCTGACTTGGCGTCTCAGGGCCTGTTAGAGGTGGCGTAACGGGACGTCGAGCACTACCCCAGCGGGTCCACTGAGGCCATTTCCGGGCGACTAGGTCACAGCTGCGATCCGCTTGGACAGAGGCACGGAAGTCGTCTCACTGCTTGGATGTTCTATGGGAGCTGCACCCTGATGGCGTCCGGATAACCTACGGTGATCACACACTCACCCCAGCCCAACGGAGGAAGGTCATCCACACGCTCCATGTCATTATATTGGCTGACATGGATGCAGCGCTTCACAACAAACCCAACCTGAGCAAGGTGTTACAATGCGTAGCCGCCGATCCCGCCAGCTCCCATTTTATGCACATCGGGTCTTTCACCCGGTTTGCGGACTGGCGGTTCACCCATGAAGCCAGGCTCAACCTCCGACCTTTAAACTGAGCCTGCATGTGGATGACTGGCCGTTACCAACGGTGCAGAAGTGACGGGTACACGAAGGAGACCTTGCCCCATGTGCTCTGCTACTGTATGTCCAAGAGCACCATGTATACGGCTCGCCACAAGAACATCATGACTCGCTCCGCACTGTGTGCCGGAACCACTTCTCCATCACCTATGAGAACCGGCAGTCGGCAACACCAATCTCCGTCCAGACCTCGTCATGGCGCGCGGTGAGGAGGCGATTATCTTCGACGTCTGCTCTCGCTTCAACAACCGACCAGACGCTTTCTCCGAAGCCCACAACGCCAAGATCTCAAACTACGAGCCTGTGCGACATCTTGCACACCGCTACCAACGCGTAACTGTCGACGCCATCACCGTTGGTGCTGTGGGCTCTTCGGTCCCCCAAAATAACCCACTCATCTGTAAACTTTATTCACGATCATATCTTAAATTGTTCAGGAAGCCGGTCGGGAGCGAGGTCATTACCGCATCACGTGAAATATATCACCATCACGTAGCTCTTTGCTAGCCTTTGCTGACTGTATGATACCTTAAATGGACCTTTGTGTTCTTTTTCTTTGTGATTCACTCGCCTTGCTCTCCCATTGGTGAATTTTACATGGACTTTTTGTGCTCCCCCCGGTTACATCTCCTCTTCATTTTCGTTTAACAGCGGAGCTGTTTAAGGCCGAGGTTGAACCGTGCCGAGCGTTGATCACTTTTGCGAAGCGCGCGCGCCCGCCACAGGTGGTCGAAGAGTGGCGAGGATGAGAGAGGGAGAGCTCGCGCCGAGCGACAGTTGGGCGAAGCCAAAGAGAGAGAGAGAGAGAGAGAGAGACGGCGGCGTAGCGGCGGCGCGACACTTTCCGCGGAAAGATAGCGGGGGTTGTCTACCAAGCAGCATAAAAGCATGCACTGTCGGCGCAGTATCATTCCAACGTTCGGCGACGAGTACGGCGAGGACGAAGAAGTGGAAGCGTCGCAGAAGCGACGCGGCAGGAAAGACGACGGGAAGCTTCTCAAGCATGGTCCCAACGATGACGTACCGACCCAGAGTTTCCAGCAAGGGCAGCCGAGGGTAAGCGACGGCGAAAATCCGAAAGCCCCGAGTTTCGAGTGAGGGAGGTGGCGTCGCGGCAACGGTACGAGGAGACTCATCGGGAAGTAAAAGCCAAGTTGAAGCCACCGGCTCCTCTGTTTCATCAGTCTTCGCGACGTTAAGTCAGTGAAGCTGCGCTGATTTTTCTTGGGATTTTTCTCACGTTTTCTATTTTTTCTATAACATTTAAGTAAAAGCCTCTGTTCTTACCCTTGTGTCTGTGACCTCTTTGGGTCCCAGGCGCGTTACATGTCCCAGAGCCCACCACCCTGAGTCCATAGGGGCATACGCCATTGCGCGTGGACCTGTCCTACGTTATCTCCAGGATCGGCCCACATTTTTGCTTACGCAAATGGCAAATCAACGGAGCAATAGCCAAAAGCAGCTTCACTCTAAAACTCCACATACTGCTTTCTGTCCCCTAATACGTGCTACATGAAAGTATTTTCCGAGTGTGCAAGAAGCCCGCGAATACACAAAAAATTGCCGCGCGACTGGCCGCTCGAGACACTTTTGTTGTATAGCAGGCTTCTTTCATCCTCGGTAAAACATTTTTATGTAGCATGTATTCAGCAACAGAAAGTTTTAACCGCAGTTTTTCATGTTGCTCTACAATTTTATCACTGACACTTTTCGTATGAATACGATCTTTAAGAAGTTGAATTATTATTACAGACTAATTATGTAATTAGGCCGAATGCAAAAAATTATTTGAGTATCTCCACGCGACGGAAAATAACATTACCTGGGTTCTGTCCAGCTACGTGGCATTTCAATATTTTTAAACCTTGGTGCATGATAGGTCGGACACCCTGTATATTGACGCTTGATCTTGTTTATATTTCTTCCGTGACCGCTTTTACCGGCTAACAAATGTAAAACATTATCGCTCAGCGCAAGACCCGCCTGCATGATGTGGAACTTACGCGAGTGCTGCCGCTGACTCTATCTTTATTCTTTATTCAAACAAAACTCGCAGTGCCATTGGCATTATTGCGAGGGGCATAATACAGAGAAAAACAAATCAACAGAGTTTTGGCTCACAACCTCAGCCGGTAACAAATTCCACTCCGATATGATCCTCGGAAAGATAGGAAACTTAAGAAGGTTAGTCCTGGGGGCATATTCCCGAACTTTGAACTCATGGTCTCTTCGGGTGGATAAGTAATATGGAGGACGCAGATATTATGAGGCCTTGATTCCAGTTTGATTATGATATATAGTGTAAAAAAGCTTGAGACGAAGATTCTTGCGGCGTTCGCTTAGAGGAGTCCATCCTAGATTTCTTTTTATTTCCGTTGTGCATGTCCTTCGGAACCTTGTATAATCAAATTGCATGCGCGACACGAATTGTGTAGTAGTTTTTGGAAACCACGCGGGTATCAGCGATTACACTGGAACCGTAGACGAGTGATATACAAAAGCCGACGCGCTTGAGCCGCCGATCAGATTTAGACGATCACCGACCGTGTTCACCGATATCGCTGTGCTTTGAGCATAACTTGCTTTGTGAGCACAATTTCCACACTTAAAAGTTAATTTCGTCATTCCCAGTTATGCTAATGTTTTCTGCACCGTCACTATACGTGACAATATGCTATAATGTGCGAGATTACAAAGCACAAACTATCTTGGTTTGAGAAAACTTATTCTGGAGATGTGTTCATCACTTTATTAAGCTTATAAGGAAGTTATTCGAAAGATATTAAATGTAATGTTTCAAACGGGTAACGTACCGGATGTGCCAAAGGTATACGTAGTAAGACCATATTATAAGAACGGCAATAAGTCAGAGTGTGCAAACTACAGGCCAATCGCAATTTTATCGCCGTTTAGTCCATATCACTGAAAAACACGCTGCGTCTACCAGGAAATTTTGCTGCGACAAGTTTTCTTTAAATAATAACACAGCCAGTTTCTGCAACGAACTTAATGTCATATTCAATGTCTAAAACAGTGAAATTTATCCTAAAAACAAATATTGTTTGTGACAATTCTGATAAATTTTGTGCTGCACAAGAATAGAAAACTGGGCGAGTTAGTTCAATATTACCTTACACTTTTGCTTACTTAAAACACATTTTACATTAAAAAGCGTTGAACATTTCCTGTAATTACGTAACTACCAATGAATTATCTGCAGAGGCGGGTATCATTTGCGGATTAACTTGATTATATATTTTTGGATAGTGCTCGTACTTTGACTAAACCCATTCATATCGCCGATGCGTCCACGAATCATACTTTATAAGCACTGCGCCATAAAGTGTCCGATTGTCCAGGCAAACCAAATGCCCTAATTCTCTTTTCTTGTGGCATATTTCACCGAAAGAGGTGTTTAGCGTTATATTAAATATAGAAAATATTGGTTGTTTGCTCGACCAAATTCTTCCTTCCAAATTTAAACTTACCGCACGTGACGGATCTTCTGCGCATGCCAGGATCATTTACACAGTTTCATACTGGCGTTCTTACGACGTGGTCCATACAAGGTATAGTTACACCTGTGTATATGCTGTAACTGTGCCCAGTTTAGGTCAGTGTAGTTGCACCTTTTTTTAGAATAAATGCTCATCAGTTTTCGGCGACAAACGCGTGCCTAACTCACCCATAACGGTCATCACCCGCGATGGCGTACCAAGTGCAAAGGTAACTTGTATTCAGGGGCGACATTCGCCGGCGATCACTTCCGGTGATACGTCACCTTCGGGAGATGTTGCGTGTCTTTACATCGGACGCGTCGAAGTATACGGACGAACGCGATTGTGGCACAACACAAGAAGTGCTGTCAGCAGGAGCGGCAGAGTGTTTGCTGCGAGCGAGAGCGCACGACGTGGCGGCCATGGCGCAAGGCCAAAGCACGCGTTCAGCTGCAGACGAGAGCTGCTTTTCCGTATTTTCCCGAGCGTCGTGCGCATGCGTGAGTTGCGAGAGGGACATCTGGGGGCTTTTGCTGGAGACTTTCGCGAGATCTGGGGACTTTTTGCTCAGGACTCCTGCTTGTTATGTGCGTTTCACTATAGGTATACTACGGAGGACGGCGCGATTTGCTCGATCCGCTCCGTGTAAGCGCCGCTTAATGTTCTGTACAAACGGAAACATAACAGCCAATACAAAACCCGTAACGGTGAAGCGGCATTTGTTTGTCGGCAGAAGGTGATCAGTATCACGGTAATAAACGTAGCATAAGGTCAGCCGCTTTGCAATGCGTCTTCGGCGCTCTGCCGTTGCCACGGTCGTCAGCGACGGTAGGAGTACGAGCTACATGGACACGCTTTGTGTATGCGCCGCCCAGCCATAAACAGAGCTGAAGCATAACTTGGAAATTATTATTTTACAATAAAATGAATGAACAGTAACAACGTGTCATTATACATTGGCCTGCGGAAGCTAAAACGGTGTCAACCTACCCCCCCCCCCCCCAATACGCACTTCGCTCCTCTTGGTTGGAACTAATGCAGCAGTATCAAGGCGATTTTATCGCAAAGCCGTTATTCAGGTTATTCGATTCACCGGTTAGTCGAATTCGACAACCGGATAACCGTAGTAATTGGTTATACTACCCAGGCATTCGGTTAAAATAACCAAATATTCGGATATTCGAATATCCTGATATTTGATTTTATTGCGATAGCAATTATATGGACACTTCCACCGGATTTCTGCCGTCGGCGTCACCGTCGCCGTGAGGTTCCGTATAGATCCAATCTTCGCCGCGTGCCGTATGCCCGAGCGGAAGCGTGCGGGGACGCGCGCTATCACGGAGAGCGAACGCACTCAATCACCCACGCGCAAGCAAGGAAGCGGGAAGCCAGCGCCGGAGGGAGCGCGGGGGGGGGGGGGGGGGGCACTTCTACGCTGCCAACAACCGCGCTCGTCGCTCGTCCGCACTGTCTCTTATCTCCACACGGCTCTGACCTTTATACGCCGTGCATTCGCCGCTCAGTTTCCGTTGAAGCGATAGACCGCACGTACCTTCGCCCGCTGCTGCGGCGTATATATGCGCTTGCTGCCAGCGTTTTGACAGTCCTTGTCTGCAGTAATTCAGTGTGATCTATTCATGTTTGTTTGTGCGCGCTCACACCACGCTTGTTCAATCAGTTAGTAATAGTCGGGCCACATTTTCCAACGCACGCTACACATGCAATGCTGCCCGGGTCGGCAGTGCAGCGCTACAGGTGTGTCCCTTCGCACGCGCTGCCCACGGGAAGCGCTTCACATCAACACCACCGTTTCACACGCGCCTCCTCGTGGTCATCGAGTCTCTCTTCATGTCGGTCTAGTTACGCCGCAGCACACCGGCTTACTTAATCAGCTCATGTTTACTACAATTCATATTGCTACCAAAGCCGCTCACCTTACTTCGTATGACATTGCTGTGTTGCTATCGCATTCATTGATTCGCCCTTAGGGCGAAACTGTGACATTTTTTGTGGTGCTACTGAATCTCTTTGATTAGCTCTAACTCTATGGCGCGAATGTGCAATAGAAAAAACCACGAATTACACCCAACTTATGTCAACACTGCGTGTAGGATTGAGCAGCCCGCTTTTCAAATCCACGCGCAGAGGGAAATGCTATCAGGCTGCATTTCTTGCTGTCTCCTTCTTCACATCACCGCTAGCAATTTTCAACTCAAACACTACCATTAGAGTATGGCATTTCCCGTCTCCATTGTTCTCCCTGCGATGAAGGCACCCGCGATGAATCTTAAGTCCGAGTGCGTGATTCATATCGTTCAAACGGTTCATAGAGAGATATATCTCATCAATTTTCTCTGAACTGGGGTGCCTAGCACAGCTTGGTGTCCGCTAGTCAGAGGGCATCATTAGTTCATCCAGGGTTCGAAGGCCTCCAGTATGTGAAGCCCACATAATAGGAGTACAGTCCGTATCATTATTAGAGGCATGCTGAACAACGTAGCGCATCCTATTGATCAAAGATTGAGGTCCACTTGCCAGACTGAACCAGCGGCGCTCCATACACTGTTTAATGTACAGGCCCGTGTTAGTCAGCTGTTGTGCACATCTTCAACAAGCCCCAAATTGGACAAAATGTTGCAAGGCCCACGAGTCAAAGTACCCCCGAATAGCAAACCTTGCAAACAAAATTGTAATAGTATTAATAGTAATAACGTGTGCAACGAAGCATCATCCACAAGCTCGGAGGGCATACTTTCAGCTGCGTACAAGAAATACAGTATATGCTAAACGAAGTTGCTTCTACCAGAGGCTTTAAACTTCCTCGCGTATTTCTACAAAAATAGGCCGTGTTTCGACATATAAAAATGCAGAAGCGGAGTTATTCAATTACGATTTCCATGATGTCCTGCAGATTACTAGTGGATTTCCTTATGTAGTTAATCACATATGGAAGGAAGGAGGCTGTTTCCAATTTTGCTTTTCATTTTATTGCGATAGCAATTATATGGACACTCAAAAGCAGATTTCTGCCGTCGGCGTCGCCGTCGCCGTGAGGTTCCGTATGACGTCAATGGGGATGAAATCGTCGCCGCGCGCCGAACGCTGTATGTGCGAGTGAAAGGGTGCGAGGTACGCGCACTTTCACGGGGAGTGAACGCACGGCGGAGAACAAACGCGCGTTCTGCGCTGTGCTCCCTTAAGGGCTGCAGGGGACGCTGCGGAGCGTTCGGAGCGAGCGGACGTACTTCGCGTCGGCTCCGTCGATGAGGCCAATTTTGGGAAGACCATTCGACCCCAGCCCGTCCAAAATGGTACGATCGGTTTCGGCTTGACACCCGGAGCACGTAGAGCCCAAATTTTGGTGAGTCCGCCCATTTTTGCGGATTTTACGCCTGTTTTGCGCCGGACAAAGTGGCGAGCCAGCTAGGCCTAACCAGCCAGCTAGGCTTAGCGACGGCTTCGGCCGCATCGGACCGCGCCGGTGGCCCCGCTTCGTGCGAAATGTCGGCGTCGGGTCACTCAGCCATGGATACGAGTCCGGCCCGGGACCAGCAGCCCACTTTGGACCGCAGCTCGGGACGCATGGTGGTTGCCGTCCCCGGAACGCCGATCGACGAGACCCCAGAAAACATCGCCGGTTGGGTGGTCGCCACTCAGCGAGGCAAGAAGGCCACTCTGAACAACGCCGAGACTCCGCAGCAAGTTTCGGCACCTCAGCCCGGTAAGAAGGCAGCCCAGCCAACCCGGGCCCAGATTATCAAGAAAGTCAACGCGAACTTCGCGAAGATGGCACGCATGCCTCACGTGCCACGTGGCGAATGCAAGGTGATAGTCAGGCCCCGCGGGGGACTGCTGGTGGGCAAGATTATGATGCCGGAGCTCATGCAGGCGATTGCGGGTGCGGCGAGAATAAGTCTCGAAGACATACAGAGGGACACGATCTGTCCAAACGTTGCACAAAACTTTATCGTGATCAGCACGCCGGAAGGCGAGAGAGTCAGCCGCTACGCGGCCATCCATGCACTCATGATTGGAAATCAAGCATACGAAGTGTGCGCTTACGCGGCGGCACCCGAAAATACGGTGAAGGGCGTAATCGGAGGCATCCCTCTCATCGAAACGCCTGAAATGATCCGAGCGAAAGTTGTAAATATCTACAACGGTACGGCGCTCGAAGCGCACCGGATCGGAAACTCGCACACGCAGTGATCGTGCTCTTTAAGGGGGACAACGTCCCGTCCTACGTTAAATACTGCGGCGCGCTAATAAGGTGTCGGCTATACCGCCAAAACAAAGAAGTGTGCAGAACATGCGGGCAGGTCGGCCACCGGAGAGACGTGTGCCCCCGACCGAATGTGGTGGTTTGCTTCGCCTGCGGGAAGGCAAACCCTGGCGAAAATCACGAGCAGGATTGCAAACCTCGCTGCAAACTGTGCGGAGGCTCGCATCCCACCAGCACGGGAAACTGTGCGAACAAGTTCAAGACGCCATTCTTGCTTCGGAAACGCGAACACGAGCGCAAGATGGCGGCGGAAAAGGCGGGAAAGTCTGGCCAGAGCAAGGCCAGATTTTCTAGAAAAGACGAATTCCCCGGCCTCTCCCCGAGCAAACAAGAGGGGCGGTGCAAGAGCCCCAGCAAGAGCCGAGGGCGGTCCCCAAGCCGCGGACGCTAGGAGAGTCGCGATAGGCGGCGCAGTCCCTCACGTGACGGCCGGAAGTTGTGGTCAGATATCGCCAGAGGCGGAGCCAAGGGCGAAAAAGACGCGAAGGAGCGCCAGCGCTCGCGCACGCCGGCGAGAAAGCCGCAAAACAACTCGCTTGCATCCAAAATGATGCAGCTCGAGAGCACGATTAAGCTGTTGCAGGAGACGGTGAAGCAACAACAGGAGACTATGAAACAGCAGAAGGAGCTGATTGCAAGATTCACTTCGCAACAGCACGGAAACCAATCAGATACGCCATGGAGTGTGGGAACGGCGCAGCAGACGGCATCGTTCACCCCGCTGGGGACGCCGGTCATGCCACCGCCACCACCGTCGCCGCAATGGTTGGAACAAGGCAAGACCCCTTGCCAGAAGAAGGCCCGCCGTAGCTCGGTGATCGAGTCGGACGAGGACGAACACCTGAACATGAACACCGGGGACGACGAGACCGAATCCATCTCGTCGATCTCGACACTTCACTCTAGGGACACGGATACCCAAGGCGGCCTTAACTACGGGGCCCGGTTCAAACACATCAACGCGCGCCTAAACAGGCAAGACAAGTGCACAAAAGAGATCTCACAGAAGGTCGACAACGTGGCGTCAGCCATGAAGAATTTCAAAAACGACGTCAAGGCAGACTTTGCAAAGCTCGAAGCCCGAGAGGAGGCCCGCATCAACACGGGCTTCGAGGAAATGAAACATTTCATGGTCCAACTACTGCAGGAGGAGATGGGGAAACTCGGCCACGGCAGCCGCACGTCGCCCGGAGCCTCGCCCAGCCATGGATAAGGCCGCCAACAACGCCAAGCTCAGAGTGTGGCACTGGAACACCAACGGCCTCCGGTGCCGCAAGGCCCTACTACAACAACAAGTACAATCCATGGCCGCGCCTCCTGACGTGATCATGATTCAAGAGACACATATGGAAGAGACCCCGAAACTCCCGGGTTACCACGTTCACGCATCACCCCCCCAGCGCGCGCACCAGCAACACGGGCGCGGCACAGGGAGTCTGCACCTTTGTACGCATGGGCATCACCCTCATCAAGCTCGACCGCTTCCTCGATGGCAACACGGCCCTGGAGTTGTGCGCGACCGAAGTCGTGGTCGGTAAGAAGACGCAAGAGTCCGTTTGTCTGATGAACGCCTACAGCAACCCGCAGCACCGCAGCCAGCGGTTCCGGACGCTGTTCCAGAAAGCCAGGCGAAAAGCCATCGACATGCCGATCATCGTGGCGGGTGACTTCAACTCGTCCCACAGGGAACTGGGCTACCCCCGCACGACGGCCAAAGTACGGAGCCTACTGGACGAGGCTGAAGAGGCCGAATTTGAGCTGCTCTCGGACCCGCAGCGGCCGTCACGAATTGGCACTTCAGCAACCAGGGACACCACCCCCCCGACCTCGCCTTCGTGCACCTCCCGGATGACAGACCGGTGAGCTGGCGCAACACGGGGCTCAACTTGGGAAGTGACCGTTACATCATAGAAGTGGAATTGCCGCTGCGGGTCCGGAGCAAGCAGGCCCCGACTCGCAAGCACAAGCTGACGGATTGGAACGCCTTCCGCCGGCAGGAGATTGCGCCCACCATTGAGGACCTCGAAAAGTGGACGCGCAGCCTGGTAGACGCGGTAGCGCGTGTGAGCACGGAAGTGGAGACGGACGAATCGATCCCCACTATGGACCCTCGACTGGCCCACCTGATCGAGGCACGACAATCACTGCAACGCCGATGGAAGCGCATGCGGCACAACATAACACTGCGCAAGCGCATCGCCCACCTCGGCCGTGAAATCGAAAAATACAGCACGCAGCTCTGCGTGCAGCAGTGGCATGCCATCTGTAACGAAGCCGACGGGCAGCTGCACGCCAGCCGTACGTGGAAGCTGCTCCGCCACTTACGTGACGAGACGCAGAGCAAATCGTTCCAGCAACACAGACTGGCGCAGATCCTGCACGCGGCAATCAAAGAACACGGCGAGGACGAAGTGGGCAAACGCCTCATCGATCAATATCTCCCGGCCACCGCACAAGTCCGCCACCCGGACTACGAAGGCACAGACAACCCCGCGCTCGACGCGGATATAGAAGAATGGGAGGTCCGCCGAGCGGTGCAAGAGCTGAACTGCAAGTCGGCAGCCGGCCCGGACCTGATCCACAATAAGACCCTGCGAAACCTTGGCGACGTGGCCATCACGGCCCGTACGAATTTCTACAACGACTGTTGGCGCTCCGGCACGCTGCCCAAGCAGTGGCGGACCGCCCGAACGATATTGATCCCTAAACCCAACAAGCCGCCCAGCATTGAGAATCTCCGCCCGATCTCCCTGACGTAATGCGCGGGCAAGGTGCTGGAGCACGTGCTAAACAACCGTTGGCAGAGTTACATGGAAGAGCACGACGCGTACCCTGCGGCGATGCTGGGCTTTCGGGCCCGGCTGAGCACGCAGGACGGAATGCTACTGATCCAGCACGACCTGCTCGAGTCCCCCAGCAAGACCGACTGCAGGGCGATCCTAGGCCTCGACCTCAAAAGTGCCTTTGACAACGTGCTACACTCCGCAATCCTGGCACAGGTCGAGAGGCTCGGGCTGGGACGGCGAACGTACGATTACATCCGGGCCTTTCTCTCGAATCGGACGGCGTGCCTCCACGTCGGTCACCTGCAGCTGGAGGAGCGAAGGTTGGGCAGCGTCGGCACACCGCAAGGGGCCGTCATCTCCCCCTTTCTTTTTAATATAGTCATGATACCAGTGGCCGAGCGCCTTGCCCGATTGCCGCAGGTCCAGCACACAATATATGCAGATGACATCACATTGTGGATGACGGGAGGCACGACCGGCCACATAGAGGAGTCACTGCAAGAGGCAATCTGGCAGATAGAAGACTGCCTGCGGGGGACAGGCCTCCGATGCTCTCCGCAGAAGTCGGAGCTACTGGTATTGCCACCTCCTGGTCACTGGCGCAAGTCAACGGAGAAGGAGGCGGCTAACATCACGCTGAGGACCGAAGACGGCACCACCATCCCGCACGTCCGAGGAATCAGAGTACTCGGCATGCACTTCGACGCGGGAAACGGCAACCACACCGCTCTGAGCCGGCTGCTAACGAAGGTGGGAGTGGCGACCCGCCTGGTTAAGCAGATCTCCACCAAACGACATGGGATGCGAGAGACGAATCTCCTGCGACTGCTGCAGTCGTTCGTGACGAGCCACGTCTCGTACGTCGGCGCGTTCCACGGATGGCTGCGGCACGAGCGGGAGAAAATCAACGCTGCAATAAAGAAGGCCCACAAGACGGCGCTGGGCCTCCTCGCCAGTACGAGCAACGATGCCCTGGCTCGACTAGGAGTCCATAATACCCTGGAGGAGGTGAGCGAGGCCCAGCGCACGACGCAGCTGACTCGCCTCGCAACAACCAAAGCCGGAAGAGCGATCCTACAGAGGGTCGGCCTGCGCCCGCCAAGGGCCGAATCCTATTGGGAGGAAGCCCCGAAGCGGGAGGAGGTGAGCAAGCAAGTAGCAAGGCGCCTGGTGGTCCTGCCGCTCCCGCGCAACGTGCACCCGGACCGCAACAAGGAGCGAAGGGTGGCCAGGGCGAGAGCGCTGGCAGAAACATACGCCGACGACGCAAAGGCGGTGTACGTGGACGCAGCTAAACACCAACGCAAGCCGAAAACGTGCGTGGCAGCGGTTGTCCGGGCCACGGACGGGAAAGTACTCAACGCCTGCAGCGTCCGAGCGACGTCTGCGGAGCAAGCGGAGGAAGCCGCCATCGCCTTGGCGCTGAGCGGCATACCGGAGGCGACCACGATCCTGAGCGACTCCCACACGGCCATCGCCAACTTTGGCCGCGGGAGCGTCGGGACGCCGGCGGGGAGCCTGTTGCCGAGGACCAAGTCAACCACAACCCATCTACGATGGTTCCCGGCTCACGTCGGAGTCATCCCAGGAGGAGCGGCCAACCGCAACGAGGAGGCGGACGTCGTCGCGCGTGAGCTCGCGTACCGTGCGGCGCCCCCCCCCCCCCCGCCCCTCGGAAGCGGACGAGGCTGACTTCCTGGACCCGGACCCGCTACTGGACTACGGAGGAATCCTCGCTTGGTACCGAGAGGGCCGCCGAGCGTTGCCTGGGCCTCACCCGAGACTAGGGCGACGTGAGGGGGTCCTCTTACGACAACTACAGACTGGAACAGTACTCACGCCGGCCCTAGCCCGGCACGTTTGTCCCGGACTGTTTGAAAGTGCTACGTGCAGTGTGTGTGCGCGAGAACTGGCAACCTTAGCCCACGTGCTGTGGGGGTGTGACGCGTGTGCGGGGGGAACCGTGCGGGACTCTCTGCTACCGGACATGGAACACTACATCAGTTCGCCTGACCATCAGGCGCAACTCCAAGCCATCCAGCGGCTCGACGCCGCCCTGGCCCGGCAAAAGCGAACGGAGGCAACTCCTAGTAGCTAGCGCCGGACCGGTCCGCGCTGAGGTCTAGTGAGATAGGGGGTTGATGGAGCCCTACGTGGCCTGATCCACCCCTACATGCCGGATTAACGTCAATAAAGTCATTTTCTCTCTCTCTCTCTTAAGGGCTGCAGAAGTAGGCGTCTCTTTCCTCCTCTACAATCACCATATATGTAGAGCAAACGTGCCTTCTTCCGACGCGCGACAGGCCGTGGGGGAGGGGGGGGGGAGGGAAGGGAGGCGACGTTTAGCTGCGGCACCAAGTGGTTATTTATATCAGAGGCTCCGGCAACAGTCACCAACGCCGCACGCATTTTGAGCGAACGCGGGCAAAACGCCGACGGCGTCGACGACAGTTCTGCGTGTTGCCGGTGCTGCTGCATGTCCAAGTTTATACAGCTGATAAAGCTGCTATCATTACTCCGTATAGCTCTCTTCAAATTTGCTATCGCAATTGATGCTTCGCCTTTCAGGTTGAACTGCGACAACTTTTCTTCTTTAGTGCACCCCCACCCCCCGCCATTTGCATTATCACGGCCGCTGGTTACAAAAATAATAAAAAGGTGCGACCTGCCGCGTCAGGCTGGAGTGACCTAGAATACTGGGAGAGTAGCCAAAGCGCCGCGCGACTACATGGGGGAGCGTGAAGCTTTTCCGGAGAAATGTTTGAGAAAGAACCCGTGCAGAAACCTTCTCACCGCAGTAGGAGCGTGCCAAAGAAATAGGTTTTATTTAAATTTTATATATCCCTCTTTTTGTTTTTCAGGAGTGTTAGGTCAGGCGAGCAATCTTTATAAATTATTTTTCGTGCTTTTCAGTTTTTTGGCCTTTTCGCTTAGGTATAAGTAGGTAAGTAATGAATCGTATTTTTGTCACATCTATGCCTTGTTAGTACAAGATGATGGTTGGAACTAGGGGGAACCCAGGCGCGCGTTCTGAGTGCAAGCGTTCTTACGCGTTGGAAGAAACGCGGTTTGGAGCCAGCACGCGAAGCGAACGTGGCAGATTTTATCTGTAGGATGTGTGTGCTAGGGTCGTGGCTAGACAGTCTAGAGCAGGAGCATGATATACTAACGTAGCGGGTTGGAAAGCTAGGAAAGGAACTTAAGAGCGAACAGAAGCAGACGAAGGAGGTAGAAGAAAAGCTAGTTGCCGTAGAAATGCAGCTGAGGGCCACCAAACCGCAAAGCAATGGTGAATGCATCGAGGCGAGCACCGCGAACTGAGTTGGCTCCGATGCTAGTGCAGCTAAGACAGCCGAACCCGCCACGCCGGAAAGCAGTGGCGGAAACGTCAGTGATGGCCACGAAGGGGCTACCACTGACGGGGCCGTGGTGGTAAGTGGTTCTTGAGGGAAAGGGAAAGGTTGGCGCTATCTTCTGCAGCCCTTGAGGGAGCACGGCTCAGCGCCAAGCCGCGGGAGAAAACAACAAAGCAAAGGGTAAGGATAACACAGGAGCGGAGGGAAACCTGACTTCAGGGGCTGGTTTCGGTGGTGCGGAGGAATAAAAGCGTCGAGTTGTCTTTCATGGGGATTCCAGCATGCGTACAGTAGAACCGGCGATAATAGAGAGGGTAGGTGCAAGCGAACAAGTCCAGGTTAGCTCGCTTCCGGGAAAACTGATTAGAGAGGTGATAGCGAAAGCCAAGAAATGCATTTGGTGTGATGATGATGATGATTTTGGCACCCCCTTTGGAACGGGGCGGTAACAACGTGCGACAATGTGGTGATGATGATGATGATGATGATGATGATTTATTGGCATCCCCTTTGAAACGGGGCGGCGACAAATAGTCACCTAGCCTGCTTGATTTATTCAGGTATACTATACATGTTCTTTATCTAGCATTTTTGTATACCTCTCATTATTATTTTTCTTTTTTAAAAATTTACCTTGTGCCGCTGCCTATGATTTTAAGAGATCAGGTCGTATCCATCTTTTCCCTGCTTTTTTTCCACCAGTACTCCAATCGTCTCTTGCTGATCTCTACGGCTGATCTGTTTATGTTTCCTTCCACTTTGAAACCAAGCGCTTCTGGGAGTTGCACGTTACCTACGGTTCTCGCTGGGTGGATCCCGTCGCATTCCATCAGGATGTGCTGGATCTTTACTGCAGCATGCACATGTCTCATCTAGTTCCGAATATTTGTTCCGATATGTTTTCGTCCTTAGGCAACCGGCTCGAGCCTCAAATAGCAAGGCACTGCCATTTGTGTTATCGTACAGATTTTCCCTTCTAATTTCTTTCTTCTCATTCTTGTAAATCTCCATTGTCCTTTTTGTTTCCATTCTTTGCATGCAATTCACGGTCTCTATTTCTCTCACTTTCTTTCTGATGACTCCTGGTTGTCTACTTGCAGTTTCGATTATCCTGTACTTGGTTGCCAACTTCCTTGACCTCTTCCTCTATTCTGTGTCTACGCTTTTCATGTATAGATACTTGTGCACTTTAGCCGCCCATTTATTTTCATCCATGTTCCTGAGCCTTTCTTCAAAACCAATTTTGCTCTGTGCTTCTCTGACTTCGAGAGGCCCAACCCATGTCACCCTGCACTGCCTCATTTGTGGTATTACCGTGGGCTCCCAAAGCCAACCGGCCTACTGATCTTTGGTTAACTTCCAAACCCGCCAATATATCCGATTTTAAGCATATAATGGCATTTGCGAATGTTAGCGCTGGCACCATTACTCATTTACAGATTCCACGCACCACCTCATACTTATTGTGGCCCCACAGTGCTCTGTGTTTCATTATTGCTGCATTCCGCTTCCCCTTTATTTTCAGATTATCTTGGTGGTTGTTTGAGTAATTCTTTCCTTCGTTTATGTGTACGCCGAGGTACTTATATTGCTTCACAATGGGTATTACTTGCTGTTGAATTGACACCACGAAGTTACTCGTGTGTTCATTAAAGATCATAATTCCTGATTTCTCTGTGCTAAACTTAAGGCCTAGATTTGTCGCTGCATTCCCACAGATATTCGCAAGTATCTGTAAATCCTTTTTATTGTCCGCTAGTAGCACAATGTCGTCTACGTACATCAGTCCGGGGACCTTCTGTTGCACCATTTGTCCATTACGCATGTAGGATAAATCAAAACCTAATTCGCTGTTTTCCAGTCGTCTTTCTATACCCTTGACGTAAAGCGTGAACAACAATGGTGACAGAGGGCATCCTTGCTTCAATCCTTGGTGAATTCCCACCATTTCATTTCCTTTTCTACCTTCCCATACCACTTGTACTTGGTTGTCTCTATATATCTCCCGCAGCAGCTCCACGAAATCGTCATCTATGCCTTCGTATTGAAGAATATCCCTGGGACACAATGGAGGAGAGACACCTAGTGGTGATAATGGGCGGAGTGATTGACGTACTGCACGGACGAGGAGCAGGGATCAGAAAGCAAATAGCCAAAGGGGTCACCGACCTGCGGAATGTTTCAAAGGAAGTACAAATCACGGTGTGCACGGTGCCAGAGGTTGAAAGGCAGGGGTATGCAATTGAAAGGGGAGTTCTTCCAGTAAACTGGAAAATTAGACTCCAGCTAAAGGAATGAATTGTACGGTCATTGATATCTACCGAGAAGTGCAACGAGTAGGCCACGAAGGTGCTTTTGTGCGTGACGACATACATTTTAGCGAAAGTGTAGCAACACCGGTTGGACGTCGACTCACGGCGCGAGCTGTAGCTTTTTCAGGCGGGCCCCAGGCAACCACTAAGCAAGATTGATTAAGTATTCAACGTAGAGAAACACCAGTAAATGGCAGAATTAAACCACAAGGAGTCAGGAGAAGACGCAGAAAGCATAAGAATACAGGAGGTAAAATTTGATACATTAACATGCAGGGTGGTCGCAAGCAGGAAAAATGGCTGGAAATTCAAACGCAGCTGAACGATGAAGCGATTGGCGTGTACGCCTTGACCGAAACGCATCTACGATATTTGGAACAGCCGCCTGTTATTGACAATTTTGTATGGGAAGGGTGCAACAAAATGACCGGGTCAAGGAAAGGCGGAGGCATAGGCATAATAATTAGGCGAGGTCTGAAGTGGCAAAGGGTAAAAGAGCAATGTAAAGACCATTGAGTATGGGTTTCCTTTGTATCAATTGCTACGATTGGGTGGATGTCTCATTTCCCATTTTAAGTAAATAACAGAGAACGCAAAAACATAGAGAAGCAAATTGAGGCTTTTCCTACAGCAGTCTGGGAATATAAGGAACTAGTAGACGTTATGCAGCATGAAATAAGGCAGACACGGCAAAACAATTATTGGATTGGAAAGAGGAAACCACGTAAGTGGTGGAACAAGGAAATAAATAAAGCTGTAGAAGAGCGTAAAGAGGCATCTAGGGATCATCGAGAAGCCGAAAAGTTGGGATTACACGAAGAAGAGGTGCTCCTTAGATGGAATACATACCGAGAGAAAAAAAAAGGTGGCGAGTGAGCTCGTTCAAGAGAAAATAATTGCGCAAGTGAACGTTGGATGCATAACATTCACAAAATAGACAAAGGCGCCCCAAAAAGACTCTGGAGCCATATAAAAGCACTCGTAGCTCCAACCAAAGACTCGCAAACGGCTATAGGGGATGAAGACGGTAACATCTACGAAGGAGATGATGTGATGCGATACATCACAGACGTTATTGGGAATAACTTCGGCACGAGAAAAAGTGTAGTTCAGACAACAGATCCAGCAACAGCAGAGAGGCCTAAGAGATCAAAATTTAGCATAGAAAGCTTTTATTGGAAAAAGGTAGCAGAAAATGTCCCTAACAACACGGCAACAGGACCCGATGAAATCCTAATACAGCTAGTCAAAAACCTTGGTCGAAAGGCCAAGGCACTGCCTACCAATGCCATAGAGCTAGTAATTAGAACGGAGGAAATTCCGGTTGGATGGCGTGAAACCAAGATGAACCTCATCTACAAAGGCAAACGAAATAAGGATAAGCCGAGTTCATACAGGTCAGTTACAGTAACCTCGGCGATATATAGAATGACAATGCAAGCCATAAAATTAGAACTGTCGAAGTGGGTGGAGAAAAATGATGTATTGGGGGAACTACAGAATGGGTTCAGGCCAGGCAGACGCCTAGATGATAATGTTTTTGTACTAACTCAGTGCATAGAGATTTCAGTAGCTCAGAATAGACCTTTATAGATAGCATTTCTAAATATTAAAGGAGCCTATGACAATGTAGACAGGACATTGTTATGGGATATTCTTAAGCACGAAGGCATAGATGACGATTTCGTGGAGCTGCTGAGGGAGATATAAAACAACCGAGTATAAGTTGCATGGGGAGGTCGAAAAGGTAATGAAATGGTAGGAATTCACCAAGGATTGAAGCAAGGATGCCCTCTGTCTACATTGTTGTTCACGCTTTACATTAAGGCTATAGAAACACGACTGGGAAACAGCGAAATATGGTTTGATTTATCCTACATGCGTAATGGACAAATGGTGCAACAGAAGGTCCCCGGACTGATGTACGTAGACGACATTGTGCTACTAGCGGACAATAAAAAGGATTTAAATATACTTGCGGGAATTACTCTGTGGGAATGCAGCGACAAATGTAGGCGTTAAGTTTAGCGTAGAGAAATCAGGAATTAATATCTTTAATAAAGAGACGAATGAGTCAATTTAACAGCAAGTCATACTCATAGTCAAGCAATATAAGTACCTCTACGTACATATAAACCAAGGAAAGAATTATGCTCAAGCAACCACCAAGATAATCTGAACATAAAGGGAAAGCGCAATGGCAGCAATAATGAAACACAGAGCACTGTGGGGCACAATAAGTATGAGGTGGTGCGTGGAATCTGGAAAGCAGTAATGGTGCCGGCACTAACGTTCGCAAATGCCATTCTATGCTTAAAATTGAATATCGTGTCGGGGTTGCACGTTAACCAAAGATCAGTAGACCAATTGGCTTTGGGAGCCCACGTTAAGACAAGACCACAAATGAGGCAGTGCAGGGTGACATGGGTTGGGCCTATTTCGAAGTCAGAGAAGCACTGCGCAAAATTAGTTTTGAAGAAACGCTCAGGAACATGGATGAAAATAAATGGGCGGCTAAAGTGCACAAGTATCGCTACTTGAAAAGCGTGGACACAGAATGGAGGAAGAGGTCAAGGAAGTTGACAACCAAGTACAGGATAATCGGAACGGTAAATAGACAACCAGGAGTCATCAGAAAGAAAGTGAGAGAAATAGAGACCGTGAATTGGATACAAAAAAATGGAAACGAAAAGAACCATGGAGATTTACAAGAATAAGAAGAAATTAGAAGGGAAAATCTGTACGATAACACAAAGGGCAGTGCCTTGCCATTCGAGGCTCGAGCCGGTTGCCTAAGGACCAAAACATACCGGAGCAAATATTCGCAACTAGATGAGGAATGTATGCTGCAGTAAAGATCCAGAGACCACTCAGCACATTCTAATGGAATGCGACGGGATCCACCCGGCGAGAACCGTAGGTGAAGTGCAACTCCCAGAAGCGCTTGGGTTTATAACGTGGAAGGAAACATCAACCGATCAGCCGTAGAGATAAGCAACAGACATAATACTGGTGAAAAAAAGCGGGAAAGATATTGATACGACCTGATATCTTAAAATCATAGGTAGCGGTACGAGGTAGACTTTGGAAAAAAAGAAAAAGATTAATAAGAGGTGTACGAAAAATGCTAAAAAGAACATGTATGCTTTTTTATCATGCTTTTTTAGCATTTTTGTTTAAGTCAAGCAGGCTAGGTGACTCTTTGTCACAGCCCCATTTCAAAGGGGATGCCAATAAATCCTTATCACCATCGTGGGCTTTCTGCGTTGTGGAATCTGCGCCGAAGCGGCGGGCGTCTGCTACGCGCTTGATATTTTGGTCGCTATTAGGCAACATGGCGATATTTTAGCTCCTATAAAATACTACGTCACTGCAAGATAATACTGCAGCGTATCGCCGCACAGAGAATGCATTTAAGTGCTTTAAATACGTTTTTTATGTATTTCCTTCTACGCTTGCCGTTTTGTCACAACAATGATCCGCACTTACGCGGCTGTTTCAGGCACACATTCGGCACGCACTTCATCGCGAGCGAAGGTACTTTAATTTAGTTAAGTGTAGCACGACGCACGTAAACGTGCTGCAAAATAGAATAAGTACGAGATGGCGCGCATAACCAGGAGAACGAAGCAGATATAAAAGGCTTGCTCATATGCTTTGTGCCCTCACAAGCTCTGATGCCCTTCATTTACATTCTTTTATTTCAAGCGTTCGATTCGCTTTGCAAGACTGCCTCCCACGTTCTGGTGTTTCCATCTTAACGTGAAATTAAATTTAGCAATTTATTCCGTAAGGTCGCCGTTTGGTGCATAGCAAATATACTTGCTGATCAATTAATACGTAGAGACCAACTTAGTACAAGGACATAAACTTTTCCTGTTTTGCTGCAGTTGAAGGCAATATCGGTACTGATATTTAAAGTTAATAGAAATATTTCTGGTGCATCAAAACTGGTAACTTTCACAACTATGTCAGTATAATGCAAACACACATAACATCGTCATGCGCCATAAATACTTGCTAGTTTACGTAACAGTCATACGATCAGCAATAAATTATGCCTAGAACTGTCCCACCGGTGGGTCATTTGTATGTGATAGCATGAGACAACTTACATGTTAATGATTTAAGAGAGGATTCACAAAGCTATTGCAACAGTTAAACTTTTACATAGGAAATGAGTAAACGGCTGGACCAGTAATAGTTATGTAGTCATTTCAATCTAGAAAAAAATTAAATTTGTGTAATTGGCAAATTTCCTAAAAGGATGAAGGGCGGGCAAATGCAGATGACGCAGATGTAAGACTCATTGCTTCCGGCGCAATGGCTGGATGTCTCCGCATCACATCACCTCCAGACCCCGCTCCTTTCTCTCTTCTCATTGGCCTATCATACGTAAATTAAAGCCCCTACAGCTTTTTAATCATACGGCGTAATCTTCGTGATGTCGTCTCCGCATTACATGATCACCTCCAGCCTCCTCTCCTTTCTCGCTTTTCGTATTGAGCTATCATACAGCGGAATGTCTTCCCCACATTGCATCACGGCTCCCGATGTTCCTTTACGTTCTCTCTTCTCTTCGCTCATTCCGTGGGCGTGGCCCCTCCGCCGCATTGCTAGGTTTTTACCTCCAATCTCGCTCTCTTTTCCCTCTCTCCCGAACTGAACTTATTTAAGATCCCTACGCCGGTAGCTTTTCAGTTTATCGTTTTTGTTCGAAGTTGCGCTCATGCTTGCTCGAGCCGCATGTAATCTGCAACGGTTTTATTGGTGCTCGGCTCTGCTGTTCCCTATCCAGGAAGTGCTAGGCTTGAAGGCTGCAAGACCGGCTACCCTGGCCATAGGGAGCATGAAGAAGGCACCTTGTCTCTCTTTAGAGCCCCAAAGGAGGAGAATCGGAGAAATCGAATAGAAAGGAACTTGCGCCGTAAGGACAAGCCTCTTTCACAGACGTCGGCGGTCTGCCAGAAGCACTTCAAGCCTAATCCTATTTTTCGTGATTATGTGCACGTAGTTTACCTGGCATTGCTCTTCTTTCTAATGTCTGCATTTGATACAAGCTTCGTCTAAGCACGGCGAAGCTCCTTGCTGCACGCTATCTCTGGAGCGAATTAAGATAACATTATTTCTACTCTTTCTCTCGTTTCCCTTACGCCCTCTCTCTGTGCACTTTGCAGAATAAAGTACTAGTCGAGGCTAACAAATTGTCGAATGAAGACATGTGGATATGCCTGTTAACCACTGGTGACCGTGACTGAAAAGCTCGTAGTGGTGAGTAAAGCTATCACTGCACCTTAGTACTGCAGTTGACTGCGGCAGTAATTTGCATTTCTCCTTACTCTGCATTCTTGCACGAGTCACCCTTTTGCACGCTTTCCCATGCGAATAACTTTGCTTTCTTTCTCTCCTTGCGCGTGTGACTTCATTTTGCGCGTTTTTATGTACGCACAGTTCCCACATTACCGCTCCCGAACTCAAGCACACGAACTAGGCCGCGCTGATGCCGTTCGACACATATTTTTTGCATTATCTTGCTGCCCTAGCACTAAGACAGTGCTTAAGACAGGTAAGTTCCATGCCGTGCCGTACCAGTTAAGTTAAATAGCCTCCAAGTGTCTTGCGCAGAAACTGAACGCAAGAAACTACAGCGCGCAGCAGACGCCCCTCGCTTTCCGCGCGCTTCCCGAGCGCAGGAAGCCCACGGGTCCTAGAGTAACTGTAGCCAGAGTTGCGCCATCTTGCGTTCTGAAGTTGCGCGGGAAAGACACTCTCCGTACGCGTAGGAGCCGCGCTCGCGCGGCACTGCCAGTAGAACTTTTTTAATGCGAATGCATTTCTTAGTCGGGGCATGTCAGGCGTCTTTCGGTGTCCGCGCGCCGGCAGGTGTTATCTCTCAGCTCTCACTCCCTCTCCCATAGCAACAGCTGTGGGCGCGCGCGCTTATCCTCGCCCCTAGCAAACTGAGCAAGTGGTGCGGGCGGAGTAGCGGAGAGTGAGTGGAGAGGAGGAGCGCGCTCTGGCTTGTGAGGGCGCTCGCATCGCGGAAACTCTGCGGAGCTCCCGCGCGTGTGGAGAGAGTGTAGGAGAGGGTAGGTGCAGTGCTTCGCCGCTCCTTCTCTCGCCGTTCGCTCTCTCTCCTCCCTGCGCGCCACTCTCCCGTTCACTCGCTCGCACCTATATATAAATGGAGTAAAGCGCGCGCCTCACTCTCGACCGTTCGCTGGCTGGGCGCCTCTCAAGGCGACGGCAGAAGTCGGTGAAGGCGAATGTCTCACGGCAACGGTACCCCTAGCAAGAAGTGATCCATCGAATTATCGCCCCATCTCTCTCACATGCATAGCTTGCAAACTCTTAGAGCATGTTATATACTCCCACGTAGCCTCCCATCTGGATAATCACTCGTTCTTTTTTCCTAATCAGCATGGTTTCCGGCGAGGTCTTTCATGTGAAACACAGCTTTTCGAGTTCACCACAGACATTCACCTCAATCTGGACTCCGGCTTCCAAACAGACGTTATCTACTTCGACTTTTCAAAAGCATTTGATCGTGTATCCCATCGTCGACTATTGACCAAGCTTTCTTGCTTCAGCCTTGACCCTTTAATATTATCATGGATCCATTGTTTTCTTACTAACAGGTCCCAGTACACAGTCATTGACAACCGTAGCTCGGCTAGCAATACCGTGAGGTCCGGCGTTCCTCAAGGTTCGGTCCTTGGTCCCCTTTTGTTTATAATTTGTATTAATGACCTCCCTAACGACATACCATCCTCAGTGCGTTTGTTTGCAGATGACTGCGTCCTGTACCGGCGCATAACCTCGGAAACTGATCATTTGTCGCTGCAAAATGACCTCAACAAAATAACTAACTGGTGCTCACGCTGGCTTATGCTACTTAACACTTCAAAATGTAATTTCATGTCCATTTCTCGGCAGCGAAACAACAAAATTTACCCCTATTCCCTCAATTCATCGGTCCTCTCACCCACAGATACATACCGCTACCTAGGCGTCACAATATCAGACAAACTCACCTGGTCTGACCACATCTTACAACTAGCGGCTGATTGTTCTAGATCGCTCGGCTTAATCAAAAGGTCCCTATCAATGTCACCCGCTTCTATTCGAAAACTTGCCTACGAAACATTCATCCGCACTAAACTCGAATATGCCTCACCAATTTGGAGCCCTCATCAGACTTACTTGATTAACGCATTAGAGTCTGTACAGAATCGGGCTGCGCGATTTATAGCTTCACAATACGATTGGAACACAAGCATCAGTAGCATTAAATCTTCTCTTAATCTCCAGTCCTTAACAGCTCGCCGCACAATTGCACAACTGTGTCTTTTTCACAAACTCTACTACTATTTTCCCCAGTTGCGTAATACACTTCTTCTTTCTCCTCACCGCACTTCTCGTCGACTTTTCAACAGCTTAAGTATACAACGTCTTCATGGAACTACCACCGCATTTCATAAATCTTTCCTGCCCATCACAATAGAGCACTGGAACGAACTGCCACAATCAATAGTTATTGAGCGTGATAGCTCAAAATTCAAGCAGTTACTGACAGCCCATTATCAAACCTAATCACCTTGCTTACACCTGTGCCACGTCTTACTACTATTGCTGTATTTTTATTTATTTATATATATGTATATATACGTGCGTATATATATATCTGTATATGTATATTTATTTTTATTTTTTCCTATATTTAGCATTCATACAATTTTTTGATATCATGACTGCTCTGTATTTCTGTTTTTGCCCCCCCCCCCCCTTATGTAGTACCCTGAAAGGGGCCTTTAAGGGTTATTAAATGATGTTGATGATGAGCTTACATACCAACCCGAGCATTACACCACTCGCTGGAGGTGCCGTTACTGCAGTAGCTTCAACGTCATCATCAACCGGAGGAGAAGAAGCGGAAGACAAGGCTGCGAAGCGAAAAGCGCGTGATGCCGAACGCAAGCGAGCGAAGCGAGCTGCCGATACTGAACAACGTGCTCGGGAAGCCGCTGCGAAACGCCAACGCCGAGCCGAAGATCCGGAAATGTGTGCTCGATACGCCGCTGTGAGACGTCAACGGCGAGCCGAGAACGCTGAAGTTCGTGTTCGAGACGCGGCGGAGAAATGTCAACAGGTGCTGACGAATGTGTAAATAAATGGTTACGGTACAAATCCTCGTCTCGTCATTAATTTACGCCATTAAAATTACTACGCCGTGTACTCTCGAGGCAAGAAATGCATTCGCATTTCCTCACGATTCCCTTCGGGGAGGTGGGGGCAATTTTTTTTGTTTGTTTTCTTTCTGTTCATTATCATGTTGCGATTAAAACTCGATTGCTAACCTCACGTTTACAAGCCTGGCAATTACGCTTACATGCTTTAATATGCAATGATTGCTTAAAATACAGCGTACGTGTGACGAACATACACCACCTGTGTACTACTATAATTCTACTGTGTACTACTGTGTACTACTATAATACTGTAATTCTACTGTGTACTACTGTGTAATACTGTGTACCACTATAATTCTTATAGTAGCACTTTCTATCTTCACACTTTCGATCGCGATCGAGCAAGATCGGGATAAAATTTTTCGGTCACGATTGGCGCCTTTGCGCGAACTGTGGAAGGAAGCCAATCACAGTCGAGAATTTTCACTTTCACCCGGATCGGGCTCGATAGCGATCGAAAGTGGCCGTGTGAAACCAATATTATGCGCGCATGCATGCGGTCACAGCCCGCGACAGCTGAAAATGTGAATGCGCGATTCAACAGCACTGTCGCGTCCAACATACCTTGTGTTCAAGGTATGAAAGCTGAATTTAGGTAAATGACGCGAGCAATTCCATGCACTCTTAAAATATTTGCATTGCGCTGCACCACTATGCTGATTCTGATGATTCCAGTATAGCTTCCTTGTCGCGTTTTACACGTCACGGACAAATTTATATATGTTATGGGTCTCATCTAGCCGACAAACGCTCTAAGGCTGCATGCAGTGCGTATTTATTGTACGTGTAAAGTTATTCTGGGTACATTAAATTGTACAACTTCTGCAGTGCCATGGTTAGAATGAAAAACAAGCCACGCTTTTATTTCTTGCTTGTTGAACACACTACAATATTTATATCGTTTTGACAGGAGCATGCGAATGGCATATTTACTGAAGCGATGCCATAACCATTTGCCAAGGCTAAGTTGAACGTCACAGTACAGCTGCTTGAGAAGAACTTGAGTTTGGCCTAGTTGGTGTTTACTGCATGACATGTTGACCGCTAAACAAGGACAAAGACAGAGAAAGACAAACACAAAATGACGAGACGGGTGGTAAAAGAAGGACCTACTGTACGAGAAATATGCTTGAGAAGAGCTTGGGTTTGGCCTAGTTCGTGTTTACTGCATGAGGTGTTGACCGCTTTT
The DNA here is from genome assembly GCF_013339745.2 of Dermacentor silvarum. Taxonomy (NCBI): domain Eukaryota; kingdom Metazoa; phylum Arthropoda; class Arachnida; order Ixodida; family Ixodidae; genus Dermacentor; species Dermacentor silvarum. The sequence goes on from NC_051155.1 coordinate 25,938,509, forward strand.
TCTTTCTGGGATTTTACGTGCCAAAACCACTTCTTATTATGAGGCACGCCGAAGTGGAGGGCTCCGGCTTAATTTTGACCGCCTGGGTTTCTTTAACGTTCACTACAACGCAAGCACACGGGCGTTTTTTGCATTTGGCCTCCATCGAGATGCGGCCGCAGCGGCCGGGATTCAATCCCGCGATCTCGTGCTCAGCAGCGCAACGCCTTAGCTGACTGAGCCACCGCGGCGGGTGACGTGTTGACCGCTAAACAAGGACAAAGACAGAGAAAGACAAACACAAAATGACGACACGGGCGGCAGAAGAAGGGCCTACTGTACGGAAATATGCTTGAGAAGAACTTGAGCTTGGCCTAGTTCGTGTTTACTGCAGGAGATGTTGACCGCTAAACAAGGACAAAGACAGAGACTGCCTGACATCTTAACCGCTAAAGAAGTACAAAGACAGACTCCTCATGACAGTTCCTCTATCTTTGTCCTTGTTTAGCGGAGAACATGTCATGAAGTGAACACCAACTAGGCCAAACTCAAGTTCTTCTCAAGCATAGTTCTCGTACAGTAGGCCCTACTTTTACCACCCGTGTCGTCGTTTTGTGTTTCTTTTTCTCTGTCTTTGTCCTTGTTTAGCGGTCAACATGTCATGCCGTACAGGTGGTTTCTAGGAATTTTTATGCACATGCTGAGATTCCAACTGATAACGCGGATTAGAATATCCCCCAATGTTGGTAATGCTATACGCCGCTATTGAAAATTGCCAACGAGCCAGGCAATAAGGTACATTTTAATGCAATTTCTGGTTACCAACACAGCGTCTTGAACTCGAAAAAAAGAGAAAGGAATTGCGATAGCAAATTAGTAGAGAGTTATTCAAAGTAAGGATAGCAGTTTTATCGGCTGCATAAACTTGGACACATTCACTTACTAACTGAATTAACACGCGTGGTGTCAGCGCGCACAAGCAAACTTGAATAGATCAGACTCAATGACCGCGTACAACCACTGTCAAAACGTTGGCAGCAAGCGCAACCGCCGCAGCGAGCGAAGCTTCGTGCGGTCTATCGCTTCAACGGAAAATGAGCGGCGAATGAATGCACAGCGCATACAAAGGTCAGAGCCGTGTGGAGATCGCTTTTAAGAAACGGTGCAGGCGACCACCGCAGCCGGTCAAAGCACAGCACAGTTGTTGGCCGAGTAGAAGCTGCCCGCCCCCCCCCCCCTCTCCCCGCGGTGCCTTCCCGCTTTCCTCCTTTCGCGTGGGAGATTGAGTGGCCAGTTACCCTTGCGCCCGGTTGCAAGATACGCGTTTGGTGCCGCAGCACAGCGTCGCCCCGCCTCCCTCCTTGCCATACCCCCACGGCCTTTCGCTCGACGGAAGTCGCGTTTGCTTTCCGCCGTGTGTTCGCTCTCCGTGATAGCGCGCGTCCCCCGTGTGCTTTCATTCGCGTATACGGCGCGCGGCGACGATTTGATTGCCCTTGGATTTTATACGAAACCTCAGGGCGACGGCCACGACGACGGCGATGCCGACGCAGAAATCTGCTTGAGGTGTCCATATAATTGGCAATAAAAAAAACACTAACGAATCGCAGTCCTCGAAAGCCAACTAACAGTTGACAAGCAATGAAAGGACAACGATCCCTATCACGATGAGAAGTGAACGACACCGGCAAAACAACAACACTTGATAATACAACGTTGCTCATTGTTACCGTTACCCTGTAATTATGTTAATAAACTTCCAGTCCGCGCCCGTAAACAAGGCAATTTTCACACTTCACCCGAAAGTGAAAATGCTACAAGCCCGAAAACACACACTTTCCCTAGACCCGCGCACATACTGAACATTGATACAGGCGGTAATATTTACTGGGTGTTGAAAATTAAGTTTTACGGAATTTTTAAAAATTGCCTGTGGCAGGTAACAATTCTTATCGTTGAGCTAGGTTATTCGGAGAGGCGGATATTAGTAACACGAGAAATCAAAGCATGTATTCAACTAATTAATGAAAATTCGCTAATTACCTTCTTAATTAATTTACACATATTGCAATTTACCAATTGTAGCCGGTGAGTTTGTCAGGAACTTGGAATGAACTTGCAGAATGACACCAGTTTGGAGATATGCGCCATCTAACTCGCCGTAAAAATGCGCTGTTCCACATATATAACTAAAACGCTGTTGCATACATTGAAGCACAAAACTAACTGGAACGCCCACGTATTTCGTCCCACACTTGGGGAAATAATATCCCGAAAGTGGTGTCATTCTGGAAATTAATTTCAACTAGATGCGTCTTGCAAACTTACTGGATACAATCCCTAAATTGCAATGTGTCGTAAGGTAATTAACTAAGAAGTTAATTACGGGAATTTTTGTTAATTAGTTGAATATGTGTTTCGATTTCTCGTGCTTCTAATGTCCGCCTCTTCGAATATCCCAGCTCAATGATAAGAATTATGCTACCTGTCACAGGTGATTTTTAAAAATTCCGTAAAGATTAATTTTGAACACCCGGTATATGAACACAAGAGAAACATTCATATGGAGCGAAGGGCAGTGACATCAAATATTCTAGGACTTTTCGGAGTCTGCCTCTCATGGCCTATAGGCTGCATCGATTGGAGTCGACGGCGTATGCCAGATTTCGCTCGTGGAACCGCGAAAAATGCCCAACTATTTTCGGTGTGGTTGCGACAGTTGGGCAGAATGCGTCATATGACTTGGCTCCGCAATTCACCCAAGAATACACTTGCGATCACACGTCTCCCGACCAGCAGCATAGAAGAAGCACCAGCAAGAATAATAACAGTGGCGATGTCAATTGCGCTAGGCCTGCCGGAACCCGCGGAGCGTTGACGTCGCCTGCGTAGTGTTGGTTTCTCCACAGCGCAGCGGAACCTCTTTTGACCACGTGATGGCGCTCGGCGAATAGTGGTGCTGGAATCACTGGAGGCTGAGCGAGCGGCGCGCGGAAAACAGTGGCGCAACTCTGGCTCCCCAAAGGGAGCTTATACGTTACTCTAACGGGTCCGGCACAGCAGCGGCGCGGCAGTTCCCCGCAAAAGCCTCACGCGGAAGCCGGTGCTTTGGGCACTCTCCCAGTATTTTAGTAGAGACCACTCTAGTCTGGCGGGCTGCAATGGGGGCGAATGTCTCAGCCGTAGTTGCATTCTCGGCGGCTTGGCTGGGGCGATTGGCGCTAGCTGACGGGGATGGGACGCGTCGGCTTCCACGGGCGAGGGCATTCCAAGTGCGTTCCCGATGCATTTTATATGCCGAAGGAACGTTCATCGGCGTTCCATTGAACATTAATACTTTTGCATTCACAACTCACAAGAAGTGCTTAGGTGTCCTCGGATGCTTTATTGCAGTAGGCGTACTGATTTTCTTTCAGCTTACTGCTTTTAATTTTGCCGTTTGTTTATTGATTTCATTTTTATTTATGTGTTGTTTTTTCTGCATTGTATGTTATTCGCCACTGTTTCAATACATAATTGAACGGCTTCTTTCACAACTACTCCGTGATTTTCTACTGCGGTATCACGCGGTGATGTTATATATTAAATTATTTCCTATTTATTGTAAGCAGTGTAGGTTCATCAGTTTGTTTTCATGTTATTTCTAAATGCTTGTATAGTAATGATTACTGACTTTTTTATACATTGTTTAATGCTACATTCCCGACAATCTTGTTATAGGACCTGCTTGTGAACCTCCAACGTATGTGTATATACAGTGTTTGAGCGAATACTTACAAATTTGTTTAAAGTTGCGTGTGGCAGATAGCACAATTCTTGCTCATGAGCTGATCAACTCTAACAAGTGAACATTACTTGCAAAAAAATTGAAATTGTACTGTTAAATAAGGAGCAGTGGGGCTGTGGCTATAAGAGAGAACGTCGACAAAGGAGATACCTTGCTTCGGTGCTCGATCGGCTGTGCTACTTCTCGCTGCTCTATCGTTCTAGTCGCGAACGCTTACTTCCAGAGTGCTTAGCGACATTTGGTGGAGGTGCTGGACCTTCTGCAAACCTTTAACTCCGAAGCCGGATGACCCCTGTCACATCTCCTGTCCCTGAGGAGACTAGTCCTCCCGATCCACCCCAGGCACCGCCTCTGGTCGTCTGTCCTGGTGCGCCACGCCAACGGGATCCTCCCCTATTAAATGGCACTGACGATCATCCCAGGCAGCACATTACGTGGGGCCAACTAGGACCGATGGTGGTTTTCAGCCGGCACTGGCTGGGCCGCGAAGGCCCGCCGTTGCCTCCGTAATGCCAGTGCTGGCATAGCCACTGTAACAGACATTCAGCGCTGGCCCTGCCTTGCCGGTGAATGCCGGTAATGGCTAGGCCAGGCGACGCAACTGGCTATCCTGGGCCTGCTTTGCCGTTAGAGTGCCGTCATTGGCTGTACATCTCCAAACATTGGTTAATAACATCCGTTCAAAGCTATAGGCATAGCCACATTGAATAGCAGTTTTGATAGAACCGTAAATATCGGCCTGTCAAACAGAACGACCTTTCAATATTATTTTTTCACGCAGCATTCGCTGGCCATTCCTGATAATATATGTTTACAGCACGCAATATTTATTTGATTTTTTCATTGCTCACGCCAACTGCAACAAGATCACTCTGGTAATTTTTTTTGTTTCTTACTAAATTATTGTATATGTTCTGCATATTTTTTCGTCTTATTACAAAGGCTGTTAACTTTCGCGTAATTGTATTTATTGTGTTGAATCATTAGATCGGAGACTGTTTACAAGTCGCACAAGGGCACTCCATTATAACGCAGCAATGCGCGCTGGCCGTGTGCATCCTCGACAGGCGCAACAACGAATTCAAGGTGGTATATAATTAAAAAGCATGTGCGCTTACATGTGCGTAGTTTAAATCGTGTTGCGGGTAGTGAATTTCCAAATACTGCATAACTTTATGTTGCAGTTATCTGTACCACTTGCCAGTAATGCCGTTGCTAGCTGAACTTCTGTAGCGGCTATAAATTTTATTGCTGGTACAATACAAGTCATTTTGGATGACTGCTCCCTATATTATTTTTCTGCATAAAAAGCATATAGAACCGTGTAGTAGTGTCTCCTGCGACCCGCTTCATTATAATCTTAGGTGCCTTTCCCGGAAAGCTCTGTCGTGTTTTTTTTTATTGCGATAGCAATTATATGGACACTTCCACCGGATTTCTGCCGTCGGCGTCACCGTCGCCGTGAGGTTCCGTATAGATAAAATCTTCGCCGCGTGCCGTATGCCCGAGCGGAAGCGTGCGGGGACGCACGCTGTCACGGAGAGCGAACGCACTCAATTTTCCACGCGCAAGCAAGGAAGCGGGAAGCGAGCGCCGGAGGGAGCGGGGGGGGGGGGGGCGCACTTCTACTCTGCCAACAACCGCGCTCGTCGCTCGCTCGCACCGTCTCTTATCTCCACACGGCTCTGACCTTTATGCGATGTGCATTCGCCGCTCAGTTTCCGTTGAAGCGATAGACCACACGTACCTTCGCCCGCTGCGGCGTATATGCGCTTGCTGCCAGCGTTTTGACAGTCGTTGTCTGCAGTCATTCAGTGTGATCTATTCATGTTTGTTTGTGCGCGCTCACACCACAGTTAGTAATAGTCGCGCCACATTTTCCAACGCACGCTACACATGCAATGCTACCCGGATCGGCAGTGCAGCGCTACAGGTGTGTCCCTTCGCACGCGCTGCCCACGGGCAGCGCTTCTCATCAACCCCACCGTTTCACACGCGCCTTCTCGTGGTCATCGAGTCTCTCTTCAAGTCGGTCTACTTACGCCGCAGCACACCTGCTTACTTAATTAGCTCATGTTTACTACAATTCTTATTGCTACCAAAGCCGCTCACCTTACTTCGTATTACATTGCTGTGTTGCTATCGCATTCATTGCTTCGCCCTTAGGGCGAAACTGTGACATTTTTTTTTGATGCCAGATGAGTTTTTCTGACCAAAGGGCACAGTAGGCGTAAATTCCTCCCCGCAGAAAGAATCGGGGAAAAAAAAGGAGTGGTGCCATGTTGAAGAAGAGGTTTCTGCTGGGCTATTGGTGCATATTTCTAAAACAAAAAAAAAACAGCAAATAGAAGGGACAAGAATGTGAGACAAGCCCAACACTAACATACAATGAAATGCTTATGTTACACGAGGCCAAATATATCTGCACTGAAGAGAAGGGGGAACGCGGAGAACAGAGACAACGCCACAATAGATAGACGGTGGGGGGGTGGGGGAGGGGGAGAGTGAAGAGAAAAGGTTTGGTCAGACGACCAAGACGAGTATACACAAGGCGATCTCCGTTGGAAGAGAACAGATAATAAAGAAAAATAAAAAGAGCAGGAATGTTCGTGGCCCGCCGCGCCATTCCGAACCTTGACGGATGTAAGCAACTGAATAAAATTAATTTCTGTATAAAAAGTGAAACAAGCATAAAGAAAAAAACTACTAAAATATATAAGATTTTTCAAGTACGTAGGTGAACTCTTTTTGTGAGAGCAACACAGATTTGAATAAATTGTTCGCTGACGTTTGCATCTTATATCAGCTAATCAATAAAGCTTTCGTTGTTTTGACTTTGCAAAGAGGCAAACATAAGCTTCCTTATTCCTTATTAAATTCAGACTCCTACTTATACCCTCAACGACACACCCCTTACAAAAATTTTTGTAGAAAGTCTATATAAAGTGTATAGACATCTGTCTATGAAGTCAACAGACTTTTTGTAGACATTTCTTTAGACTAGTTCACAGACAGTCTATGGACTTATGGCCATACACTATTTGTAGACTAGTCTACAAAATGTCTGACTCTATAGACTGACTATAGACTGTCTATAGATCAATAAATTTTCACTTTTGTAGACAAATGTCTGTAGAATGTCTATAGACAAAAGTCTATAGGCTTATATAGTTCTGCTTTTGTAGAAATAAGTCTATAAAATGTCTATAGACAGATGTCTATAGATTATCTATAGACTATTCCTATAGACCAGTCTATAGACAGTCTATGGACTTATGGCCATACACTTTTTCTAGACCAGTCTACAAAATGTCTGAGTCTATAGACTAACTATAGACAGTCTATAGATGAATGAAAATTCACTTTTGTAAACAAATGTCTGCAGAATGTCTATAGGCAAAAGTCTATAGGCTCATTTAGTTCTACTTTTGTATACATGTCTATAAAATCTCTACAAACGTCTATAGACTATCTATAGACTATTACTATAGACCAGTCTATAGACAGTCTAAGGACTTATGGCCATACACTAATTGTAGGCTAGTCTATGCAATGTCTGATTCTATAGACTGACAATAGACGGTCTATAGATCAATGAAAATTCTCTTTTGTAGACAAATGCTTGCAAAGTGTCTATAGACAAAAAGTCTATAGGCTTATATAGTTTTACTTTTGTAGACATAAGTCTATGAAATGTCTATAGACTATAAACTATTCCTATAGACCGGTCTATAGTCTGTCTATGGACTTATGGCCTTACACTTTTTGTAGAATGTGGTAGTCTACCTACAGAGAGTTCCTGTAGATCAGTCTATAGCTAATCCATAGACTTCAGCCTTACAATTTCACAGGGTGTCCCAGCTAACTTAAGTTTACTGAAGCTGTTCAATGAAAAATAATATTAAGAAAAGACGGTGCAATAAGATCCGATTTTAAGACCTATGGCGTGCATTCGGCCTTGAATTCAGAGGTCTGACCTTCAGGTCTTTTTATGATCATATATCTTGCACCGTGTTGTTTTTAACATTTCATTTTCATTGACCAGCTCGGCTAAAATTACTGGGACACCATATATACTAGATAATACACCACATTTTTCTAACTGTGTTTCGGCAGGCAATGTTATTCCATAAACACTCGCTGCTGGGGTTTGCTAATAAGCAGTTTATTGGAAATGTATATAAAAATTTATTGTATCCAGTATGCATATGGGAACATACATAGGGAACTGTACATAGAAAAGCATGCATGCAGATGGAAGCAGACAAAAATCTAAAATGTATGCAGCCGTGAATCATTATGTAAAGCTGCATGAGCATTTGTGTAATTGCACACTGAAGAAAGTTTAGTCGCATGCAATGCATTCGCTTGAATGAAATCTATCTACAAGGTAGTTAAAATTTTTGTTTACATATGGCGGCAACAAAATTTTGAACGTATATTATGCATGTGCACCTGTTGCTTCCCATCTGCATTTATGCATTCATGTTAATGATCCCGAACCAGCTGTACTCTCATATGTAGCATAAAGAAATATTTCAAGCAATTCCACAAGTGCAGACTCATGTAGTGCAAAAAAGAAAACAAGTGCACCGATATTGAATTAACTGTTTTTATTGAACGATATAATACATTAATTTATTAAAATGCATGTCTTATGCTATCATCAAAAGAGAATATTTACATATTTAAAGCTGCTTCCCCTTGGCAAGCACGGTTGCCTGGCTGGCCTTGACCTTCGTGTCAGCCGTTCCGAAGGTGCTGCAGGTGCATGCTGCAAATATGTAGATACAACAATGTGAGGCAAAAATAACAAATGTTTATTCTTTGTACGTTCATAAAGCAGCTTAATATATTCGCTCAAACCACTTAAGCCAATCCTTATTACGGTTTAACTATGCCTAATGGCTGCTTGTCAATACAAAACAGTACCATCGCATAATGTTTCACTCTACCGTATGATGAACAATTAAACTGTTACAATTGCTGCTGGCGCCATCAACAGTATGTTACATTTTATGACAAGCCCATATGACACATTAATGTACTTAATTACCCCAAATGATCTCTATATTAATTGCTGAAACTAGGCTACACAGTTGGACTGTTTACATTTTTGGCTGGTAATTAAATATACCCGTGCGGAATAATATGCTCAGATGAGTGACTGGAGTATTGAACGTATCATGACAAAGATTGTAATTTATTTTCCTTAATACACATTTAAATGTCTTTCTCATACTCTTAACTGATACATCATTGGCCATAACTTCAATAGAAGGCAGATGGATTGATTGTGTTGATATGGTCACTTAGTTTCCTATAGATAATCATATCTTTTGGGCATGCTGACACGGTTGCAAGTTAGGTATACCACATGAGCACCAGAAATACCGCGTGAGCACTTTCTGTGTTGTGGCACGACACATATGCACCTCCTGGGAAACAAAACTGAAACTGTCATTACAATGAATGCTATCACAGTAAATAATTGAAGGCGCTCTATAACATAAGTATATTTTTCTAGAGTTTCGAGGTTCAGGACACTTAGGCAATGCAAAAAGATTGAGTAAGAAATGTCCCCCCCCCCCCCATGTCAGCATGCTTCACTTTCATTTCTTTTTCAGAAAATGATGCCAATTTGTAATTTTTGGGGGAAGTTTAAATGCTTCAAAAATATGTTTAAGACAGCGATTCTCTGGAAACATTGTATGGAAATAACAAGACAGCATACCTATGTTGTCATTTTCAATTTCCCTGATGTTTTTCCAAGCTTTCCCTGGCTGTTTTCATGAAAATTCCCTGGCAGTCTATGACACCCGCTGTTTAGGGGCAATAAAAAATATTGTGGTTTAATGCTTGCATAACTGTAATTATAAAGAATGACACTTCAGTCACTTGAAATGCACTATTAGATTCAGCTGACTTGAATCACTTGTTTAATAAAGCTGACAAGGGCTTGGCGAAGTTCGTAATTCATGGCAACACGAGCACAGCACAGAAAATCTTCAAACTCTCCTCAAACCCAATGGCTTCAGTTTCAAACGTGTAAAGCGTGCTTCCCCGAGCCACTAATTTATTGTTCTCCAATTCTTTCGGTTAAGTTGCGAAGCTGCGATTGACTGAGCTTATCGCGAGTTTCGTGCTCTGCAAGCTTTTGCGGTTATATATATTTATACTGGTTGCCAGGAGCCCCATAAATACTCCGACTTTTGACTTACGAAAACGGCAGCACACGCGGCTTGCTGATGCATGACCCACAAACACGGCCTTTCATCTGAGTACGCTAGCATTTATTCAACTGTACTATCGCGATGGAAAGAAATGCGAACAGCGGAGCGCGTGGCCGAAGCATAACTGAATGTATAGTGCGCGCCGTCCAGTCATCACCATTCACAGGCGCGTATGTCCGGTTTGATTGCGCTGTGCGATGATGCACCCCCTATATTGCGATATTTTCTTTCTATTTTACTTCTCTTTTATTTGAAAACGACAAAAGGTGACGTCGCAGTAATGATGAGAGCGCAAACTGTACTAACAGAAACAAAAATATCGCAGTATAGGGGGTGCATCATCGCACAGAGCAATCAAACCGGACATGCGCGCATGTCCATGGTGATGACTGGACGGCGCGCACTATGCCTTCAGTTATGCTTCGGCCACGCGCTCCGCTGTTCGCGTTTCTTTCCATCGCGATAGTACGTCTCTTTTAGACAATTCGTCACTCTAGCACAATTTCGAGGTATATGCTTAAAGCGCTTTAGATGAGTTTTATTAGACACGCAGCGCAGCGTTTATGGCCGCCGATCGAGCGCCACAAAACGAGACCTGCCCACAGTACGCCGCTTAACACACACAATCCGCGCTTATTTCTGCTCAGTATCCACGTTAAACATGGTGTATTTCCTTTTTCACGGACGTTGACAATGACGGTGAAATGAACAAGCGCGAGCGATCGCTTGCCGTTAAACATTCCCTATAGTAGAATCGAGAACCCGAGCGCGTTTACAAACCAAACCAAACGACAAACCGACACTACGCCCGAGTCGCCTACATTGCATGCAGCCGGTTCGCGCTACGAAATACGCTCACCTAGTCATGAGCTAGTGACGGAAAACATCTGCGCTAAAACTTACCGTTCAGTGTAGTTGACGTGTGATGCCACAAAGTCGAGACGAATACACAGACACGAAGGTGCAGGCAGCTCACCAGCAGCAACAAGCGTTGACTTGCCTGGCGCAGCCGTTGAGAATTCAAATCGACGCGGAGAGATGGCGCGCCGCCGTTGCTGCCGCTGCGCATGCGCAGGCGCTGCGGCCGGCGACGGCGTACGTGCTCCGAGAAATCTGAGCGCCTTTGCCCGTTTCTTTTCTCTTTTTTTTATTGTCGCTCTCTCTCTCTCTCTCCCTGCGTTCCATGCGCGCGAAACCGGTTGCTTTAACCTTCCATTTTTCAGTTCTTTCCATGGAAGAAGGAAATGCCTTGGCGCGCTGTATTACAAACGCTGTGGGCTATCGCATGGAGCAGGAGTGCACACTTGGATGAACGCAGTGTTTGTAAAAAATGTCACAGTTTCGCCCTAAGGGCGAAGCAATGAATGCGATAGCAACACAGCAATGTCATACGAAGTAAGGTGAGCGGCTTTGGTAACAATATGAATTGTAGTAAACATGAGCTGATTAAGTAAGCAGGTGTGCTGCGGCGTAAGTAGACCGACATGAAGAGACTCGATGACCACGAGAAGGCGCGTGTGAAACGGTGGTGTTGATGAGAAGCGCTTCCCGTGGGCAGCGCGCGTGCGAAGGGACACACCTGTAGCGCTGCACTGCCGATCCGGGCAGCATTACATGTGTAGCGTGCGTTGGAAAATGCGACCCGACTATTACTAACTGAATGAACAAGCGTGGTGTGAGCGCGCACAAACAAACATGAAGAGATCACACTGAATCACTGCAGACAACGACTGTCAAAACGCTGGCAGCAAGCATACGCCGCTGCGGGCGAAGGTACATACGTGCCGTCTATCGCTTCAACAGGAACTGAGCCGCGAATGCACGGCTCATAAAGGTCAGAGCCGTGTGGAGATAAGAGACGGAGCGGCGAGCGACGAGCGCGGTTGTTGGCAGAAGAAAAGTGCGCCCCCCCCCCCCCCCCCCCCCGCTTCCTCCGGCGCTGGCTTCCCGCTTCCTTGCTTGCGCGCGGGAGAGATAAGAGACCGTGCGGCCGAGCGACGAGCGCGGTTGTTGGCACAGTAGAAGTGCCCCCCCCCCCCGCTCCCTCCGGCGCTGGCTTCCCGCTTCGTTGCTTGCGCGTGGGGGATTGAGTGCGTTCGCTCTCCGTGATAGCGTGCGTCGCAGCACGCTTGCGCTCGGGCATACGGCGCGCGATGAAGCTTTTATCTATACGGAACCTCACGGCGACGGCGACGGCGACGCCGACGGCAGAAATCCGGTTGAAGTGTCCATATAATTGCTATCGCAATAAAGCCGTTACCACGCACGTCAGGCGCTAGCATTATGGCCAGCGACGATGAGTAATGTAGTGCATTTCTAGCATAGCTTTCAACGTACCGCCAAATGGGATACCTAGCTGCGCACATGTTAGTGCAGTCTGTTCCGGTGATATGTCAAAGCAATCAATACACTAATGACATACGCATATGCTCGGCCGCACAGGCATATAGCGCCTGGAAAGGACTGGGTGGGCTCAGAGTATCAGCGCACATTGTAAGTGAACGAGAAGCTTTAATGAATTTATAGCGCGGGATATCAGTCTGCGAAAAACCACCCGATGTTGGTGATGCAGCCTAGATATGGGGAGAACCTAAAGAGTATTTGAGAATCAGACGACACATAAGGCGCACACCACATACACGACATCGGTTCATCGCACACTAGCAAATTCTGCGTTGTCAGCTGTACACATTACAAGTCTCTGTGCTGTTAGCATGATGCCTGTTTGTAATCCGCTTCTCGCTAAAACTGGCATTCATAACCTCTATTTACATGATTGGATCGGCATTTTGCTTTCTTTATTTTACTGCCGCAAAAGTAATGCTATGAAAAACAACTGTAAAGACTGTCTTGGGATTGCCGAGAGCGACTACGGAGGTCATATAATGTGGTGAACAAATGCGGAAGTATATACACCATGCCTATAATAAACTCTACAAGAAGGCTTTAAAGAAATGTCAGCAGTATATTCAATCCCAGTGGCTTATATCAAACCTAGCTCCGTATTATCCGCCTGTAACTCCGCTTAGTTACAGCGTACACGGGTTGGGCCGAGTTTAACGACTCTTGTCTATAGACGGCAAGTAAACCTGAAGCAATAACACTTGTACAATATCGCCTGTCCTTTAGTTCATCTCACAGCATACCGCAATCGGTATACGGTCTGTTCGCTCGAGTTAACATCTTTGGTGATATCCCACCCTATAGCCTTCAACGGGGGGAAGGGGGTATATAGGAAGCCATTAAAAATAATTTCAATCACATAGAAGTATATATGCCGCCTTCGTGTGGTTCGCAAGGAAAAATTATCATTGGGGATGCATTCCCGACTAACTATAGGTGCCGGGCCCAGAGTTTACATGTTAACAACCAGTGGAATACTGGATGAAACTCGGCGAGCTAGCACACTCTTAAACACCTAATCATCTGGTAAAATAACAATTAAGGACTGCGTAATTCAATGACAGAGATGCCATGGTGACCTTTATAGCTTTTCTCTGTAGACATTCTATAAACTGGCATCGGCTAAAGAAATAGCAAACAGAAAAAATTTTGCATATAAACGGCGTATAGACCGCTAATATAGACAAAAAATACCATTTAACGACTTTTGTCAAGACTGAATTTATAGACGGGGAATAGATAAAAGAAGTAGACACCTTATCAACTTTCGCCTATAGAAAATCTATAAACCGGGCGTATACAAAATAATCAACACCTTATCGACTGTCGCCTATAGACAGTCCTTAGACACAGAATGAACAACAAATAGACACGGTATCGACTTTGGTCTATACGTAGTCTATAGAGTGGAAGATCACAATAAGAAACAAACAACTTATATATCGACTTCTTTCTGTAGACCGACTATATAATGGCAGTAGACAAAAAGAAATAAAGATCTTATTAATTTTTGTATATAGACAGTCTATAGACAATGAATGGACAAGAATAAATAGAGACCGTATCGAATTTTTTTCTATAGGTTGTCTATAGAGAGGAAGTAGACAAAAATAAGCAAAAATCTTATCGACTTTTTTCTGTAGACCGACTATGGAATGGGAGTAGACAAAATGAAATAAAAATGTTATTAACTTTTGTCTATAGACAGTCTATAGACAATGAATGGGTAAGAATAAATAGAAACTGTATCGACTTTTTGCTATAGATAGTCTATAGAGAGGAAGTAGACAAAAATAAACAGACATCTTATCGACTTCTTTCTGTAGACCAACTATAGAATGGAAGTAGACAAAAAGAAATAAAAATCTTATTAACTTTTGTCTATAGACAGTCTATAGACAATGAATGAACAAGAATAAATAGAGTCTGTATCGACTTTTTTCTATAGATAGTCTATAGAGAGCAAGTAGACAAGAAGAAACAAACACCTTATTGACTTTTTTCTATAGACTGTCTATAGAATGTGAGTAGACAAAAAGAAATAAAAATCTTATCAACTTTTGTCTATAGACAGTCTATAGATTATTTATCAACAAAAGAACAAATCTATAGAAAGGCAAAGTTGTCTAGAAGAAGTCTATAGACATTCTACAGACAGTCTAAACTCATTTTTGTAAGGGACCTCTGGTAACTTCTTCCTCTTGTAGATATGTCGGTATACACATCACACGCAACATTTTTGGAATATGTATGTTGAGTTTCAATTTACCAAGGCCAAGCACATGTTTGGCTTTTTGCTCCAAAATTTTCTTCATGGGCAGCTTTTATTTTATAAATCCATGGTGGGTCAATATTCGAGTGCACCAGTTCTGTCTGGAATCCAGGAGTTGCTATACCCTATAGCAAGCTCTCGAAAGTGTCCAAAACCTTGCCGTCCGTGTTTTGATACATACAATTACTCACGTGTAGTCAGTGCGTCTTCTACAAAATCATCGCTTGGTTTACGTTGTCGCCGTATGCGATCTCGCTTGAGTTTGTTTATTAGGATTTATTTTATTACTCCCGCTGCTTAAAGGACATATTTTTCTACCTCCCACCTACGTTTCTTCTCGCAGCGGCCAGGTTTGAAGCTTTCTTGCTTATGAAAAGAAGAAAAAGACTGCCCGCTTTTTTATGTAATGCCTTCGGGCTTTGACACTATACTAACAGAATTAAGTAAATTAATATTGCGAACTTGAACGAGATCCTTGTACTCGCTTTTTGGGCTTCACTTATATGTTATGCGCCGCGTAAGGTATTGTCGCGAGGTTTCTTAGATACGGCTGCCACTGCTTTGTGTCTATTCATTTTATTTCCGAAGAGGGATGTTGTATTATTTAACTAGAAGCAAGAAATGCATGGGGGCATGTTAGCAAGTGATGTTGTGCGCCGGACTACCCCCCTGCGCACACGTTGTTTTGCTCTACTGTTCTCCTGGGATAAGCAGCGCAAAAAAGTAATAAAAAACATTAATTGATCAGTTTGAGTTATTCTACAGGCCCATTTGTCATCTTTTTACATTTAAGATATAATATATAATAAAGTCAGCAGAAGTGCTACTGCTCGTTCAGCCACAGCAGCTTCTACAAAAATAAATAAATAAATAAGAGAATAAAAAAAGTGCGCGCCTCGTTCTTCGCTACTATCAGGCGAACTGACGTCAAAATACCAAGAATGCGTTTCACTCTCACCACGTTTTCCCTGCGTCCCCTCGCTTTGCAGTGTTGAAGGTGTGCACTGCCTATTATGCGCACAGACGAGCCTGCGCTGCTACTTAAAACCGGATGGGTGCACAAAGTAGCGTCAATGATGCCCTGTCAAATTTGTTGCTCCCTGCGTGGACCTCGCCCGCTGCCAAGAAACGTGATGACTCTCGGTCTCTCGGAGGACGAGGGACCCATACACATTATGCTTCTGCCTGAGAGCTGTCGTTGCCCTCATTGCTTGCACCATGTTTTGCTTGCGAAGCTTGCATTAACTTGACCAGCAACGTGTTCAGTACCAGCGACTTCACCTTCGCCACTCCAAGCTCGGTACCACACTGCTATCGGGTGAAACAAACAACTAGCCAAACGTCGTAAAACTGCATTTACTGCGAAATAAACTCGATTATCGCAACGTAAGTAAAATTGTCTTATTTTTATTCTCAAGTATAGTGTTTGAACTAAGTGCATTGCCTAATACGTGTATTTTCTTTTTTTACAGAGATAATGTACGGCCGGCCGCTTTTTACTACGTACGTAGACGGTGCTGCATTACTTCAGCGTCAGCTGAAACGCACTGTCTGTTTGAAAACGCGCAGCAAGGCACATTTAGGCTGGTACACTCAAGAAGACCAAAGTTGGATTGTAGAAGACCAAAGTTGGAAGACCAAAGTTGGAATGTACTTCCTTACTCAGGAAGTACATTCTGCGAGCTGACTGGTGTTCGCAACTTCCTGCCAAACTATAATCTGTTGTGTTGTAGCTTGCTTAGGTGTTTATCATGAAATAATGCACCCTTTCTTTGCTACCTGTGTTCTAAAAGCTTACGCATTGCCAAAGGCTAAGTACAGCTACCCACAAGCACTTACGAGAAGTCTTATGATGAAGGCATCATTCATCATAATTGGCTAGTTAGAACAAAACTCGCATATTTTGATGCAGAGGTATTTCCTACCTAGTTTCTGCGTATTTCTGCTTCTTTTTTTCAGCTTCAACAACTTGTTTGAATGGAGGAATCATGTCTGTGGGAGGTTGCCTTCAATAAAATGATAGGCCATGCAGTTCAACTGCCGTACAGCCTGCATGGGAAGAAAAGCAAGAGACTGTTTAACATGCGGCTATACAGAGTGGGAACGCATTTAATTTCTCAGTTTTGTGCCTATTGCTTATATTATGCACTGCAGGCAGTGTTGGGATAATATAGGTATATGTATTGTATGCAGATGGCGCCTGAGAGAGGCAGAGATCGACATCAATCAAGCGCAAGAGTTCAAAGAATGTGGCTGCCAGGCGCGGTCGACTGTGCTAATAGCAGAAGGCAGGGTTACGCCGAAGCGGCTCAACCCGTTCAGCATCTTCAAGTGCCCCTTTTGCGAGCCCAGCCTCAACCTCCCGTAGCGTCATAAACAAAGCTTTCGTAGGTGGCCCACAGGATTGGGGATACGAGCGACAATCTGTATCAACCAATTTCAAGACCAATAAAGAAATTATGTATCATTATTTGGTGATCTTATAGTAGATCATGGCATGTTGCATCGAGCTACCGTGCAATATTTGCGCAATTTAATATTGTAGGAAATAACGGCATCGCCCACACACATCACAATATGGCCATGCCAGTGGGTAATGCGGGACAATAAATTGACTAAAAGCGACAGAGCCGGCTCTTGACCAATACCGGCGCTGCCAGCTGGCAAGGTCGGACACTAGAATGACAATGAACGGCAGAGGCGGCTATCTGCCTGTATTGGCGCTGCCACGCGACGGCCGAAATAGGCCCTTTAGTGGCATGGCCACAATGGGCCATTCCTGACGCGTGTAGCGCTGCCGGTTCCGGGCCTATATTTGTGCCGGCGTTTGCCGTGATATTGCCGTGCTGGATCCAGCCTGGTTGGGCTGCCTGCGATGACGCAGAAGACTGGCTGTCACCGTACGACCGACTGAGTACCCATAACAAATTGAATGAAGCTAACAAGCTTGGTTACGTACCATTCTACCTTACCGGGGTCGCCCATCTTTGCTTCCGAAACCCTGAGGCTGACTTTTCCACCTGGACAGCTTGCCGAACGACACTTCAAGAAGTCTTCGGTCGCCCTGCTGTGCGCAAACTTCAGGCTGAACAACAGTTTGGCTGTCGTGCCCAACAAAGGGCGAAACCTTTACCAGCTACATTGAAGATGTAGTTGACATTTACTGGCGTATCAACCAAGGTATGACCGAAGATATAAAGATCAAGAACGTCTTTAAAGGCATAGAAGATGACGCCTTCCAAATGCTCTTGGCAAAGAATCCTCAGAACGTCAACGGCCTCATAACACTTTGCCAGAGCTATGAGGAGCTACGCAAACAACGGCTTTCTACGCGCCGAGCTCTCGCTCCGGACGTCACGCTTTCAGCTCTGAGTGACTGTGTCAGTGCTTCTCCTTGCAGTTCAGCAATCTTCGACCAAATCATGCAATTTGTACGTGAAGAAGTGCCACGCCAACTCTCTCTTCTGCCAGCCAGTGAAGTGTCAGAGTCGCCCTTGTCTCCCGATCTCCGTCAGGTGATACAATAACAAGTCGCTAAGACTGTACCACTTGCTCATCAACCGCCTCCTATCCCTGTTCCACTTACTTACGCTGCCGTTGTGGCGAATCGAAAGCCTCCGTCTGCCGCTATTCAATCCAGACCTACCAACGCCTTTCCCTCCCGAACCTTCAATACCCGTCGGTCTCCCTCGCCCCGTCGGCGTTCTCTGTCGTCGCTTGTCCGTCGCCCTTCAGCTATCCGAGAGGAAAACTAAGGAACGCAGTTCGGGAGGCAAGAACTGGGATCTCAACGAACTCCTCAAGACCTTATTTACTTCCTGCGAACGTCCTTGAAATTTATGCAGAAGACATTGCCGTTCATGTTCTTGTAGACACAGGAGCAGCAATATCAGTCATTTGGGACCAGCTTCGTCTTCAACTTGGAAAAGTCGCGACGCCATATTCTGCCGTTTCATTGCGTCTAATTCGACGAATTCGCATTGTTAAGAAATGCATAGGCGTTCCAGTTACATTTTTAACAAAACATCGTTTTATGCATTGAAGCACAAAAGTAACTGGAACACTAATGCATTTCTCCGCAAAATTGGGCAAATATTATCTCGAACCTGGTGTTATCCTGAGAATTCATTCTAAGTGATTGCATGCGAACTTCACGACTACAATTTATAAATTGCAATATGGGCCATAAGATGAGTAGGTGAAATCTTATTATAATGAATTTTTGTGAATTAGACAATTATGCATTTCAATTTTTTTCTGCAAGTAATGTCTGCCTCATCGAGTAGACTAGCTCATAAACCAAAGTTGTGCAGTATAGCACAGGCAACCTCAATTTTAACGCTCATCAAAAACCGACGAGCGACAACGTTTAAACTCGTTGAACCAATTTTTGACGGTTGCCATCGAAGGAGAAAACTCACCGATCGTAGGCGGCCTCCAGTCGCTCTTTGATTTCGCTGCGCGATTTCCCTTCCAAAAACAAGAATCGAATCACCGACCGATATTACTCTTTTTGCATTTTTTTAACGGACACACGAAAAATCACCTGCTTCCTCTTCCTCAAGCGGCCAAAAACAAAACCGCGAGCCCGATTCGACTGGACCTTTGCATGTACGTGTCCCTCTAGGAGAGCGTACTCAACGTCAGTATATGTCTCATGCGATAGCGTCGCGCTCTCGCGGTGAGGCTAAGTATTTATCGAACCGCCCTCGTACCTTGTCTTACATTCTTGGCAAAGCTATTCCTCGGAATTTTCAGAATGACAATCCACAAACAAATGTCATGAAACAAAACATCCACAGTGCATGCCTTTTATGTTAAATCTTCTCAGACTGAAATATTATAAAAGTGCGAAATAAATACGGAAACCTGAAAATGATGTAATTTCTTTGGCGCGGTTGTGCACTATCTCCGGGATCGGCCCACGCAAGAGGCCGCGTTTCCACCAGAAAACTCGCCTACGTGCATAGCGTTCGCCACCAGTGTTTGCCATTGACCATTACGGTTGCATAAGCTGCAGTCGTCGGGAACCATGAGTAGCAGTGAGGGATCTTTGAATGCTATTGCGTTCCACTCTTAAAAACGAAGCTTAAGCTTCCTCCCAAATTTTTGGAATGTTCGCTGAAACACCCGGTTTAACCTGACTACCAATATCTTTTCGTAAACAGAACTTTCAGTGAGATGAGGATGTAATGCAACATCACTGGTGCACAGCAATTACTGTGCAAGCCCACGGATCTCCCATGCAACCAAGATTAAGATAGAGCCCGGCGGTACGGCTTTGTCTGTAGCAAAGCCGCCGGTATGCCAAATGTAATAGTGCACCGATTTCTAAATCCTACTGGGCAAGAAGCACGTCTGATGAAGGAGCACAGCACTTACCAAATCGTCGGCCAAGATGAAAACAATGTGCGGGCGCCGAGTCTCAGAATTATTTTGCGGGGGGTTATGCTGCGTTATAAAGTATCCCACAGTCGCCAGCAGTACTAATAGTTCCACGCCCAAGGCGAGGGCACCATATAGCAGCATCTTTGAGCTGGACCCTTGAGCGAGCTGCGTCTGGAGAGCACTGTTGCCACTGGTACGACGAGATCCTGTAGCCGCCCCAGTCGGCTCGGTGCGTCCAGTCGTTGTCGCGGGAGCATCGGAGGCGTGATTCTTCGACACCATTTTGATGGTAGCAGCTCAGTGACAAGAATGCCTCTGTTTGGAAGTATGATATTCTCAGTGCAGACATGCCGTAGTCGAGGAGCACAAGCGAATCAACAAGTTCATGGTCCAACCACTTCTCGGCCACATTTAAAAGGACACTAAAGAGAAATCGGAAGTTCAGCTTTAATGGTATATTATCCTTTCACGATCACAATCATACCGTTCTTATTGCGAACAGAGGTTTAATAAGCGAGAAAATAGCGACAAACTGAAGGATAGGTGCTGACGCCCCTTCGAATTTCCCGCGCTACACGTTTGTGACGTCGGAGGCCACAAACGCAGCCCGGTCGCGATTAGTCGAGAGCGATTTATCGCTGTTAATAAAACGCAAAATGAAATGCACCTTCAACGTACATAAACAGCATTTGCCAACTTTTTAAACCGCTTAAAGCGAGGAAGTACAAATTTAGCGCAAAATTAAATAAATAATAAGAAAGAATTGCATGGCGGCACAAGCGGTCGTCACAGTTTCGTTTTTGCGCGTGGCTCGAAAAACGTTGACTTCGCGGGAAACAGCCAGAAAATGCCTCGTGTGTGTAGTGTTGGGGCTGTACAAACGGCGCAAGGCGCTTGCTCAGGGGCAGCGACATTGTTGACCTGACGGTGTCCTTTCATGTGGTGCCGCGTGATGAGCCCCGGCGTTCGCAATGGCTCAGTACTCTGCCGATGATAAAACGGCAAAAGAGCCAGAGAAACCGATGGTGGGGTCTCTGCATTTCTCGCCCTCGGATTATGTGTATAATCTTGCCCTCGGAAAGTATCTTGCCGTGCCCCAGAGGCCAGTCCTTTCTCGAGCAGCTGTTCCCTCAATGTCGCCTTCATCAAATCCGCTAATCGTGCCCCTGCAGCAGCAAACTGGCGGTGCGGTGAGTGCTGAATGTCATTTTAAAAAAGCCACGAAAAAACCATACCGAGTACGTGCGCAACTTTCTACGCTTGTTCTGTCAGGAACATCGCCCGGCGGACCGGATGCCTCGCCTTCCGTCGACGAACACGAGGCTTCGCTTTCAGCCGGCACGGCCGGCGTCTCACCGCCATCTTACGCGGAAATACCTACCGCGCGAGCACGGAGGATCATTTCGCGCTCCGTTTTACTGAAGTCACTGAAATTCAGTCCTGCTTCCCTGTCGAGCTCTTCGTTGCTAGGTTCAGCGTCAGCAACGGAATCCATCGTGGCCACAGAACACCTAAGCAAAAGTCGCAGCGAACACAAACGCAGCGGCCATGCAGCCCATGATGCAGCCAAGCGCCTCGGCCGTTTACGCAAGCGGTGACGTATTATAGCGCCCTCTGATTCGCTGAGAGCAATGAAATACGTTACTACACTGCTTCAGCGCCGAATCTGGGGTAAGAGAAATTGAGGAAGAGATAGTTGGTCTTTGTTTACGAAATTCTCTGCTAATTACTCATATTTTTGCACCCAAGAAAAACTGCATGCATTCCTGAAGGTCCCTCTTTTATTCCAGCTGAACTTCCCGTTTCTCTTCAGTGTCCCTTTAACCAAATTTATTACGTGTATATTCCTTTCACGCTCGATTCTGTGTGGCCATATTATCGGCGTATGTGCATCCGGACAAATCTTCGGGACGATTAACTTGCACAAGGTGTTGCACACAACGTCCCTGTCTTAAGGTCTGCTTAGTTCGGAGGAAATATTTACCAAAAGGAAAGTCACGTGGCCCCTGGCTTATCCTTAAATTTCGACTTTCTTCTAGTTCATAATGCATATAGCAATGCATAAGCATATAGCAACAAGTCTTATATTAAAATGTGAAGCCCTAGGACCTTTTTTTCAAAATTTTATTATTGTTTGCTATTGCCCCGACGCACGCGCGTGTACAAAACGCATTTCTCAGGCCAAGTCCCAATTTGACTTGCCGAGGATGCTAGCGCCATCTGGATAAGATTTTCGCTAGTAGGCTCCCCGAGTGAGACGGGGTTGTTATGGTAGAAATTCTGGCAAATGAGGTTTGTATTTAAGTTTCCTCGTAACAGAATTATGATTTCTAGTACATTAAAATAACAGTTCGACGCCACCATGTCGGTAGGTTGTGTTGAAATTGTACTTTACCATTTTTCTGACATATTTCACTGCGAGCAATTCAATTTCGTTCACTAACACCTTGCACCACGACGAAGGGCCTGCGCGGTCGGGGTGGTTGTGGATGATTTTCTCCGCCATGGACGCCGACATGCACGCCGACATCGACGCCGGATTTTCTGCGACACGAGGCCCTTAACGTTGTCGCGTTAAAACTCGTGAAGAAGGTTCTCGATCACATTATGACATTTAGGCAGTTCGATGATACCGCAAAGCTTCTGAACTTTGCGATATCATCAAACTCACGCGTGAATCTGTCGCGCTTTATCCGGTGCAGCCAGATAGCACGGCGCTTGCTGTCGCTCTTTCGGCTTGGTATCGCGAAAAGCACTTTTCTGGCGGTTGCTGCAACCGAATTCACAGCACCCGGGCATTTTCTTTCGTTTTGTTTTAAGTCTACGGAAGTTGCATATGCCCTAAACTACACAAAATGCAAAATCAGACCTTTCGATGGCTCATACGCGCGGCGTGTGCGGGCGATGCCTTTGTCTGCGTGTCCGCTCCGGCGCGGCGTAGACCATCATCTATGCCGGAAAGTGATCACCTGAAGGCAACTGACCAATCGGCGGCGCGGCGGCGAAGAGAAAAGGGCTGCGGTACGTTCCAGGTTCCATGCAATGACTTTACTCAGTTTTTTACTCAGCGAGGGATTGCTGAGCTAAAACTGTTCCTTTCGTGCGGCGCTTCGATGCCCTCTCCGCTCGACCGTAAACCCGCTGAGCTCTATTGACTTTATTGACAGGCGCGCACATCCGGTTTGGGCGCTGCGCGATGCCCCTATACTGAGGTATTTTCGCTTCGGTTCTGTAAAAGCGCTCGGCACGCCCACGCCGGCCACCGTCGCGGCTGCCACCGATACCGCGCTGCGCAGGTTTTCCGATTAGAGAGTTATAGCTCAGCGGGTTTACGCGCTACAATTCTCTAATGAATGTGGCGTGCAAGCGGGAAACCGCATGAGCGAATGTATCTCTTATGATGACGGTGCAAGCCGCACCACGCGCACGGCTGTTCGCGTTTCATTTGACACCGATAGCACTTATGATTTCGTCGAACTGTGCGAGAATACAGGCCGTAAACTAAAGTATTTTAGCTTCTGTTTTCTTTTATTTTCGCTTTCTCCATTTCAAATATAAGAACCAGAACAGAAGTGAAAATAGCTCGCAAATATCGCGCAGTGCGGCCAAACCGGATGTGCGCGCCTGTCATTGGCGATGACGGGACGGTGCGCACTATATCTTCACTTATGCTTGGGCCACGCGCTCTGCTATTCAAGTTTCATCCAACGCTGATAGTACTGAAATAGAACTTTACCGTTACACTTAGTGGCGGCTTACGCGCAAAATTATATTACTGATGGTCTTGTGATAAATCTTGGTCACAATGGGGCGATTACTGAACTTGCCACATGCTGTCTTTTACATTGTCTTGAAGTTCTGAGCACTCTGCTGAACAGAATGGTGAACTCCTTAGTTGAAGATCATATTTCGCAGTCAAGGGGAAACTCGCAGTAAAATATATTTCTGTAATATGAGCTTAAACACTGGTTCATTTCGAGCGTAACAGAAAGAGCAAATGACCTTAGACCGCTACAATGCTTGTGTGCTCACAATCCCATTTAGTAGTGTTTAATTCTCGTCCAAGATGGAATATATCAGGAGCTAAGGTTTTAAGAAGGACACTTTGTTAGAGCAACAACTTCACAGCGTATATACTCTAACAAAGGGGAAAATTGTCAGCCACCCGAATGTAGCGCCAACCTACAAAGGAAGCCCCTGTGGGTTTCCTTTGTAGAAAAAGAAACACATAGGGGATTTTCCATGCTATAACAAGTTGTATATCCCACTTAAGTTTCTTCTTTAGACCAGAATGTTATGCGTTAATGCTTGCATTAGGAAGACAAAGTACACTATTCGTTCACAGGCTGCTCGGAAGAAAGGTGCGGTAGAAATCGAAATATATTTTTCACAGTTTTGCGCTGCGTGATATTGCCGCACACGTATTGATTGCCGGATGGTTAACTTAATTATAAGTTGGACCTCAGTACTTTCCACATGAACATACATACTCGTACATTGCTGTCGCGATGGCTCACCACTGCTATCTCGATACATGAATTAAAAAGGAGGAAAATAGACAATCCATATCGTAATAACAATGAAATGCCGCACAGTGGAACCTACAGAAGCGCCCCTTGCATTCTGGTTTGAGCACTCTGGCCGCCAGAGATAGTCATTAATGAATGGACCAGCGTCTCTGTCCTGGAAAGAGCACAAGAAAATTGTATATCGAAGACATGGAAAGATTGATTAGGGCATATCTTGTATTGGAAAGAGGAACTGGCGGGCTATGATTAATAGCAAACTTTCATAAGTGCACCTACATACCTGAACACAGAAAATGTGTTGAAACTAACAGCGCGAACATAAAACTAGGACACAACAGAAGAGACGGGAAAAACATAGCGGTGACATTCAATTCGTTCAATCTTTTCGACACATAATTTTATACGATCCACAGAAAAACTCCGAAAAAGGTTTAACAACAACAAAAAGAAACTACCTAAGCGTTATAAATAAAGAAAGAAGAATGAAAGTGATATGAACAAAATCTACTGGGAATTATCCAAAATTCACCATCGTGCGCATGCTACGTTATAACTGTTCCATGTTCTAAGTTCAAAAACTACTTTCGCATATAAAGCAATAGAGGGTACCCTGACACATTTAGTGCCGCAAAGTGTCATTTCCGATTATTATTATTGTAGCATCTGTTTAGAAAAGAAGAATGTATTTTAAAGTAAGGGCCACCCGCCGTGGTGGCTTAATGGCTATGACGTCGCGCAGCTTAGCAATAGGTCGCGGGATCAGATCCCGGCCGCGTAAGGCGCATAATGATGGTGGCGAAATGCGAAAATGCCCCTGTACTGTGCATTCGGTGGACCTTAAACAACTCCAGGGGGTCAAAATTATTCCGGTGTTTCCCAGTACGGCGTGCCCCATGATCACTTCGTGGTTATGGCGCGTGAAACGCCATTTATCATTACTTTAGAACGTAAGGGCCATGTTTGTGCTTTCTCTTGTGTATAAATTCAAAGCTTGCATAGCTAATCCAAATCTTTCTAACCAACTAACCAAACCTGAATGCTGTAATAACAGAAAAATGTAAATATATAGATTTGTTGGTGACAGTAAAATTTGCTGCACATTTCAAAATTTTGAGCAGCTGCTGTGAAAAAATAGCACGTATAGGAAGACATTTTTTATAACGCTCGCCTAACCAAATTATCTGCGTTGATCGTCTTCTCAAAATTACTTGACCTCTACTGCGTCAAAAGAATGTAATAAAACACATGAGGCAGAGCCAACATTCTTACATTAGTAGTCAGCATCGAATCTGTGCAGTGGGTTTATCTAGAGCAAGTATCCTAGAGCAATACTCTGGTATCGTGAATGAATTTCCGTGACAACTAAAATGCGTCGAAGCGCATATGGCAATCAGCTTTATTAGAGCAGTGCAGCTCTATATATTTATTTTCAGAGCATCCCTGACAATTTTTCTCCACATTTTGCCACGGCCGTCGCATCTAATTGACCGCCTATATTACATTACCAACTGCTCGTAAGGACGCCACCACATCAGGAGCAAGAATGACTAAATGAGTTGCCTATTCTGAGTTTCAGCGATCATATTATTGCGCCGCGTATTGTTCTTGCGTATTTTGTAATGTCAAATTGAAACGAGTCTGTTTCTTACAAAGTAAAAATATGTACAAATTAGTTTCTCGCTATTCACTGCAGGACAATTGTTGAAGCCGAGCAGCAATAAAGTCATGTTTGCTTAGCAGAAATTGCTTGAAGTATCCAACGTAGAAGTGTTGAAGTTAACAGTTCACCAAAGCATGCATCAAGCCGTTCGGCTTGACTGTGTAACGGTAATGGTAAAGCATTTTTTGGAAATGTCGGGAACAGATATTCCGAATGAGACGATATAGTGTTAATATGTCTGCCATGCAGTCCTGGCTTCACTACTGCTCCGCTTCGAATTTGAAGTTAGAATATGTGCCGTAAATTCAGTACTTAAAATTTAAGGCAGCGCGAATCTTGTTTCAGTAACAACCTGAACATGGAGATTTTTTGCGAAGGTAACATCCACCCCTACAGGTAATCTCCCTGAACAGGTCGAATTGAGCGATTTGCTTCATGTGATTAAAAAATTACGGAGAGTCTCCTCAGGGAGTTCTCTCAGTGATGCGTGAGCATTTCGTAGTAACGATGTGGTGCTGGTAATCCTAGCACTGCTCAGAGGCTGCGGTCGTCTTGGCGCCATTACGGCAAATGCGACAGCGCTGAGGCGACACGAACTGCTGCGGGCGGCGGCGCCAGGTGCGCTGATGACGTTGTTGATGACGCAGCTGAACGATGAGACTATTAGCGTGTACGCCTTGACCAAACCGCATCTACGAGATTTCGAGCAGTCACAAGTTATTGACAATTTTGTATGGGAAGGGTGCAACATCGGGTCAAGGAAAGGCGGAGACGTAGGCATACTAATTAGGCGAGGTCTGAAGTGGCAGAGGGTAAAAGAGACATTTAAGGAGCATTTATGGATTAGCGGCACATGACAAGGCAAAAAGATGTGGCTGGGAGTAGTTTACCTATGGACAGATAGTGATAACAGAGAAAAAATTAGTAATTGCTTGATTGCATAAGAAGCGATATTAATGAGTTCGGTAAATCGGGCCAGGTGATATTAGTGGGAGATATGAACACTCACATGGACGATTTAGACGGATGTGCTGATTACAACGGTTCTCTAGTGCTGGATCTGTGCGATGAACAGAACCTTATAGCAGTTAACAACGAGAATAAGTGTCCTGGACAGGTAACGTGGTAATGCGGAAACAGGAAGTCATGTATCGACTATGCCTTAGTCTCAGAAATGGTCTACGAGCAACTAGACCAAATGATAATGAACGAAAAATAGCCTGGGTAGCAATCATATACGTTTAGCATTAAAGTTTTGTTCAGATATCAACGCAGAACACAAATCTATAGCCTCAGAATTTTTAAAAATGAATGAAGAGCAAATAACAGAGATCGAAAAAAACATAGAGAAGAAAATTGACTATTTTCCTACAGCACCCTATTGAAAAATTTGTACGCGAATTATGCGAGAAATGTGCGAGATGTATGCATATCGCACAGATTTGACGAGAAGTGTGCGATGTGCTACGCACATTCAACGAGATATCGTAGAAAATGTGCGAGATCTGTACGCATGAGCTGCGTAGACTTCACGAAGTGTGCGAGATCTATGCGAGGTGCTACGCGAATGCATGTGCGAGATGTACGCATGTGCGAGATGTGTGCGATGTGTTGCGCCAACCTAACGAGATTCTGTACGAGGTGTGCGAGATAGCGTGTGATGTGTACGCACTGTAGTCATATGAGCAACGAGATCTTGGCCGATGACTACGAATTGCATACAAAGTGCATGCACCTAAGTCATAGAGTATACAAAAGCTCGTGAATGACAGCAAGATTTTATGATGAATCGTTTGTAGCACATGCAAGGACATAATCAATGGGCTGTATGACGAAGTCGAACCATTGTGCCACATATAGCAGCATAAACTGCAGAATGAATCAGAGCGCCAGTGTTGAATTTCTGCAATTTCATATAATGGACACACACATCTCCATCAAAGCTCATGTCAGTCCTAATGATGCAATGATTTTCACTTGGGGACATATTCTCGGATGATCACTTAGGGCAATACTATTGCCTTCGTGTGACGCATTCCTCAACCAGCCAATAAGCGCGCACTGATAGTGATATAGCCAAGAGAGAGAGAGAGAGAGAACAACTTTATTTTAAAAAATATATATAGACCCCAGTCCGGGTCCACCGAAAAGAGCGAGGCCTAATCTTCAGACAGGCCCAGAAGTTTAAGGTGTACGAGCAGTGCTTTCATAATGTCTGGGGAGGAGTCCGCCAGCCACTCCTCCAGGGTCGCAGGTCTTCTTGTAGTAGGTATTTGACTGAGGCTCCCGCGCATGGCTGCATGGGCACCCGGACAATCCCACAGAACGTGGGCGTTATCCGGGAAACCACCGCATGCCACACAGGTGGGAGGCCCGTCATTGCCTTGTATGTAGTGCTGTATGTGGGGGGTCAGTAGAGAGTGTGTTTGCGCACGCCGCACTAGGGCCGCCTCGCGTCGCGTCATGGAGTGGGGTGGATTCGGATAAACTCTGCAGTTGCTACGCATTTCGTCTAATCTTTCGCGCCGATCGGAACGTGCCAGAGCAAGTAATTCGGTACGGTTCAGTGAATCCGGCCACCACAGGGGAGGGCCCGGGAGACTTGCGCGGGACGTGGCATGTGCCACTTCATTCCCTCTAATCCCCGAGTGACCAGGTATCCACTGTATCCGCACACGTATGGAAGGGTGGGCATCAAAGTGGTTAGCTAAGGCGTTGTAATGCGCGTCTGGAATGTCACCTGTCGCGAGGGCTCGACAGGCTGCTTGACTATCTGTGCGTATCAGTATATTACGGGCATGCGGGTTGGGCATGGTAACGGCCTCTACAACGGCCGTGATTTCTGCCAGGCGTTGCGTGCTAATGTTGTAATGGAAGCCCCAGGACAATGGTACTCCTTCGGACGCTATCCCTGTCCGGTAGCCCTCGCAGCTCTGAGAAGGAGATGCGTCCGTGTACAAGATCCACTCTTCTGTGTTTTCGTGGAGATGTTGGGCTCGTGCTTGTCGTCGTCCTGGCTGTCTGTCTGGGTCCATGTGTCGTTGTACAGGTTCGACGGCGATCTGGTCGAGCGTCGCCCATGGGGGCCGGGTTGCTTCGAATGCGGATGGTGGAGGTATATCGTAGCCCAACTCACTAAGCAGGGCGTGTCCTTGTGCAGAGAGCTTGAGGCGGGTAAATTGTGCTTCACCAAAAGCTGTTGTCTGAGAGTACGTCCCTTCTTCAGAGTGGATCACCCGAAGCTTTTAATGCAATATAGGGTTGAGTACCTTCAGAGTTTCGGAAAAAAATGCTATAGGTTTGTTTTTATGCAGAATAAAAGAAGCTGGCAACGTGATTATAGCTCACTGAAAACACATCCAACACGGACGAGTTGGCAAATGATTTTATTGCATGCAGTTTGATCAGTAACAGAAGATGCATGCGCTTTGTCACAGCGTAATCATATTGCTTGCGTCAGAGCTGTCAGTCAGCGGTAGCAATGCAGAAATTTCAAGCTGCACATTTTCCAAACAGCTAAGTGTGCCCCCCCCCCCCCCCCCACAAGACGAGTAATTCACGAAGAAAGTTGGGTTAGTGTGTGTTGATGCAGCTGCTGTGACTAGTGCAAACAACGGAAAAAAAGGTGGGACAGGACAGAGCCCTCTCTCGTATCCCACTTTTTTTCCGTTAGTCTTGTTCGCGTTAGTAATTATGTCACAGCCCCCACAAGACTATCAAATCTGCTAGTCACTATTTATTGCCCATATTTTAAGCGGTTGTTAGTGCCTGCAGGCATAAACTGGCCATGCATGCCCACATGTAAAAACTAAAAAGAACCACAGACTCAGTGTAAATAAATTGGTGAATAAATAGCCAAAATAGAAGCCAAAATCTATCGCGCTTTGACAGAAAAAAATAACGAAATTACATAACCATCAATCACTAATGCTGTCATACGATCAGCACATTTTGCCCAATTGCTGCTTGAAAAATTATTTGCACTAAGTCTTTCACACTGTATGCACTTGTGCACTGTATGCTGAGGGAGCTTGACGTAGTAAAAAAACCTCGTATTTGCCGTTCAACAGCGGCAAATACGAGTTTAGCGTAGCAACGGAGCATTATCTGTGTATACTACGCAAAAGTGAATTTGAAATTAACGGAGAAATAACTAAGTAGTTCGTGCAGTGATAGTTCAGAGCAAGGCAACGCTTTGCGATTCGTTAAAAGCTGACCTCAAAACGACCAAAATGTCAATGTCCCTACATTCAAGCAGGGTCGTTAAATGACGAACATGCAGCATATCCTGGCGTTCGCGCACGCCGGAAACAAACTAAAGATCACTTTTGCAAATCGCTGACACAATAACGACGCATATCAGACGCGCGCGCGCACGCACGCACGCACGCACGCACGCACGCACGCACGCACGCACGCACGCACGCACGCACGCACGCACGCACGCACGCACGCACGCACGCACGCACGCACGCACGCACGCACGCACGCACGCACGCACGCACGCACGCACACACACACACACACACACACACACACACACACACACACACACACACACACACACACACACACACACACACACACACACACACACACACACACACACACACACACACACACACACACACACGCACGCACGCACGCACGCACGCACGCACACACACACACACACACACACACACACACACACACACACACACACACACACACACACACACACACACACAGTGCGGACGTTCTCGCGCGTTGGCAAATCGAGCCGGCGTGGCAGCAGCGTCCGATGCACAGACGGCACTCTTCATGAACTATACACATCCGCAAAACGGCACACAAGCCAGAACAAAGTGCGTCGACGACGCCACTCGACACCAAATGCGTCGTCGATAACGCCGCATTAAAACACGGACACCTTGTTGAATTCAGAAACATTCACAAACCAAACCACGGTATGCTGCGATTTAACGGCCATGACTGGTTGATACGGCTGCTCCGCAGGTTGCTGTCCTCGATGTTGAAAGAAACGTTGTTGAAACACGCCGCATCACTTGCATAACATGTGAATACCAGCCGCCACCATCCATGCGATCACGATTACCATGGAGCACCGTGCCGATACAGTGGTGCCAAGGAGCCAGAGACCAACGTTGCCTGAGACGACAAAACGGTAGACGACAATGTAAACAATATGGCCGCCATGACGTTTATCCGGCTCTTGCAAAGCTTCCGGTGCCTCTATCTTGACGAAATGACATCATTTTCCCGTGTTCCGCTGTCAAAATGTTACCAGTCTAGGAACCTTGGGCTGTCGGTATGTGAGCGCAGCATGAATATTTCCCTTGCGGACGGTCGATGTGGTAGTTTAATCATATTTACGCTTTGCCGAGAGAAAATGTGCTCTTTTTTGTACGCATCAGCGATCGCTAAGCCCCTGGGCCTGTGCAACGCTGCTAGTTAGCTGTATCTTTCGTGCGGTGCGGCGTTGTTGGTCATTGTAGTTCGGTCCATTCGTGCTCTTTGTTCCCGGCTCATTAGCAGCCTCTGGTACTCTCGCCGATCTCGTAGCGGTTCACAGTGCACGGAAGAATGTGTTGGAAATTGTACTATTACGTTCATCCGCAATTTAACAGTGTTTATGCCGGAAGGACAGTTCGTGCAGTCGATGCC
Source organism: Dermacentor silvarum (assembly GCF_013339745.2). Lineage (NCBI taxonomy): Eukaryota > Metazoa > Arthropoda > Arachnida > Ixodida > Ixodidae > Dermacentor > Dermacentor silvarum. The sequence continues at coordinate 25,970,427 of NC_051155.1, forward strand.
GCCGGACCTGACACGAAGGAGCGTTTGCCGAGTATGCCTCGAAAGGTAAGTCCGGCGCTTGGCGCAATTTTATAGTTCGTGTAGTGTGCCTTGTTAGGCGGAGCACAAGATGATTAGTACAGCGACAAAAATTATAAAAGTGATTTTCTAATGTTTGTTATTAATGCCGTAGTACACATTTAGCAAAACGTTTTATGAAAATTGCCCTCAAACAAGTATAGGATGTTGCGAAGAGCTTCATATATTGTTTCTTTGCTTTCTGTTATGAAATACACTAGCGCCGAGTATCGTTTAGTCTGAACGGGCACAAAAATTGATGCCGCGAATGTCACTGCTTCTGCACGTAATTTCTCAGCAAGAAATGGTATATATATTTCTAGAAATACGTTGACGTGTCTTCACAGCTAACATCTGCGCGAGACGGCACCGGATTGCTCTGTATGACTCATGAGCACATTTTAATTGTATGCAAATTTTTCTGCTTATATATTGTCAAGACAACCTGTGTTTCTTGTGTTGAGTGTTCTGTATGTCTTCGTCCATTTGAGAGGTTAAATAACTGCCCGTGATGTCAGAATGAGATATTTGCACAACCATGTAGCTGGCTGAGGTCTTTTCACAATTTAACGCGGTGTTGTTAAATCGCAAGTTTGCAGTTTCAGCAGTGATTGCAATAGAGTGAACATTTCTTATTGTTTAGGGATGTCACGATTTCGTGAGACGGAGGCATCTCTGCACCACATGGGAGCCTGTGGCAAAATGCAGTCTGAGCAGCCCGACAAGGAATCTGATCTGCATGCTTTGACAAGGTGTGTACAAAACAGTCACTGCCACTTATGAGTTCTAGGTTCTGTTGGTATAATTCGTACGTGCCATCGGTCCTGAATCTTTTGGTGAGATTTACGAATTTGGACTCGTTCTACAATTTTACTATTGTTGCATTGAGTTATGAGAATGAAATTCTATTGGGAATATGTTGTAAGAATCTTGAAAAATGGGGTGGTATGAGATTGCAAAATTGCATCTAAAACAATAAATTGTGATGGCACTTGTGCTGCTTTATTAGCAATGCAAAATCCCTAACGAGTATACCGAAGGGGCACTTCCTACCAAGCCCGATTCAGATCAAAATTAGCTACTGCAATTGGCTCCCTCGCGCAGCTTGCACAAAAGAGCCAATCACAAGTGAGAAATTCGATCCGGATTGGGCTTGATCGCAATGGAAAGTGCACTGTATGACACCCGTATTAGACGAGCTTATTGAGATAAGTTCGTAAAGCCGGCTAAATTGGCAACAGCAAAACCACTGAAAAAAGCACACTGGTCTAAAAACAATGTTGTCAGTTTCTGCTGTTCCAAGTTAATGGTTAATAATGTGTCTCTATTGAACAATGTAGGCGCTGAGAGAAAACTTTAAGAAAATACATGCTGACTTTCCAACACAGCATTGTGTCTAGGATTTTTGCAAAACAAAGTTCACAGGCTGGCAGGTTTGGCATAACGTACAACACTTTTGCTTTAGATGCCATATTCATAACTTCCAGTGTCGACATAATATTCGAGTACTACTTGAACTGTATATTTTAAAATATCGCCTACCTTCAGTTTAATCAATATACCTAAGTAGCCTCCTCTGAGTCAAGTATAATTGGGGGCTTGAGTAGATATGCATGATATGCTACTTACTGACTGTATAGTGACGTATTTTATTAGGAACTGTGTTTTGAGGCACACATATCCTTTTATGTCTTGTTATGAGTTGCCCGACGAAAGCAGAAGGGCATTGCAAGTTATTGCATATATTACTGCACTTAATTCCTTACATACATGCCTGCACAGATTCTGTGTTCCTAGATTTATTTCTCTAAGTAGTCAAAAATCATGTATTACACTTTTCTTTCTCTTTTTTTTTGGGGGGGGGGGCGGCTGTTCATTGATTCCCATTCCTAAAGGGATGTTGAAAGAAAAAACCACGAAAGGTGGCTTGAAAGTGTTTGAATTTTCTGTTTAACCTCTTATTATTTATTCTTCTAAAGCACTACCAGCATGAACACGTTTCTGTTCACTTTTATAAGCTAGCTGCCAGATAAGAAACCGCAGTGTGAAAGAGTATTTATTTCTTTTTTTTTACTTGTTTTATTGTATGTTCTTTATTTGGCTCACAATGTTCTACCTACCACCTTATGCAGTACTCCAGCTGGAGCCTATGAGGTATGTTTATAAATGAAAAAGTAAATTCCTGAAGCTTGCAACAAACCATGAAGCATAACATTTAAATGTAGTCAGTTCATAATACATCCCTAGAGCTTCAAGCTTGAAGCTGATCTCTGATGTCCCATAAATTGCAGGTTTGATAATGTGGTATCACAAACTGCTGGTTACGCATGTCAGTCAGCCTGGTGCAGTGGTCGCAGGTGAGAGTGTAACCGAAATCTGGGTATGCTTTGCCCTTCCGCATTTGACATGGGAGGGAGCTTGAACTCTGCTATTGCTTCTCCTATAGTTGGGACCATCTCGCTCACCTTCTCCTTATTATTCTGTCAACTTGCTAATATGCACTTCTACAAGCTTAGTTATGATGTGGACTGCTGAACTTGGATGATGTGCGTTTCAATAGTTAGTGGGACCCTCAAAACCATGCTGTACTTTGTGTGCATTTCAAATGGTCAATTTGAAATATGCGATTGTCTGACATTCTCAGGGAAACAAGGTTTTTGTTCTGAATAAGACATAGGCTGCTTCCCGAAAGAGTACCAGAAACAATACTTTCTCACCTAACAAAAGTGTTTAGGCACGCCGTGCTCAGGCCATGCTGACCTACAATAATTAGATCATAATGTGCTATATCGACCGTTACATGTTATTAAAAGTGGCAGACAAAAGTCATAATGCACTTGAATTTCACTGTTAAAATATGTGTGGCTACCTAACATTTAGCCTTAGCCCCTTTGACGCAGACACCATTAGTGCAAAATGGGCGTATGTCATTACCAAGCTTTTGGGATAAGTACAGACTGAATAAGCACTTGTCAAGATTTTGAGTAGTACTATAACCTGACACCCGCCCAAAGTGTGATTTTATTTTTATTTTTTTCATTTAGACCATGGAGTCACACTTCTCTTAAGCCTGTGCAGATACGTCACGCTAGGCGAGCCCCATTCATTTCTCCCTTTACAGTGAATCCTGTTTTTCAGTTTCATGTTGCATGACATACATAGGCACTTTAAGCAAGGCCAAAAATAAGTGGTTTGAATGTGTACAAAATGACTCCGGACACATTTTTTTGTTTGGAGACAGTTTAGACGCATCATGTATTCTTTTTTTTTCTCTTAGTTTTGTGATGAGAGGTTATTTATTGCAAAAAGAAAATGAAGGTTAAAGTGGCATTTCTTGCCAAATTTTGTGGCGAAACATCGTACGTTGGAGGACATCATGCATTCCAGAGGATTTCCGTATATTTTGGCTGTTGCGGTTCAGTACACTTGCTCCAAAATTGCTAGGTTCAGTTCTTACCTCTTTTAGAATGAAATATAGTCAATTTTTGCCAAAAACAAATTAACTAGGCTTTAGCAGACAGCCAGCAGGTGTGGGAACTTTATTGTGGTTTCACCACCTGTATATCGTTCTTGTGTATTTTCTAGCTTATCAAGCCTCTACTTTTGGATAACTGCAGTCTTTCTGGGTTTGCGGAAGAGTAATTCAATAATGCATCTCAAATAATTATTTTTCCCTTAAGTGTCCCTTTAAAGTTTTGTCTGATTGATGTGGCATGAGACAACACTGCCCGAAAGTTATCTTGCATGTCAGCAGTTGTGTTGCCATGTAATCACCACTATTGTCTTTGAGGTGCTCAGAGATGTCACTGCACTTACTCTTCATTACCCAAGTCCCTAAGAAGCCATAAAGAGGATCTGTTTGAAATGTCCTGCAATAAGTTATATCATACTGTATTCACTGGGGCTCCGTTAAATGCTTGCAGTAGAAAAGCACTGTCTTCTCCAAAACATGCATAGTGTGTTGGGAATTTGTCAACGATTCTTTTTACCTCAACAGTCATGGAAATATTGATTTATCGTGTTCACTGGCAGATTTATATCAAGCCTGATCTCTGTAGCTTACTAGGCTTTTTTATTACACAAAAATTAAGCTGGTTTTCAATAATACCACCTTTTCACAGTACTGAAGCACCAGTTTGCAAAAATAATAGAATAAGTCTAACTCTATTTTTTGTAAAAGCAAGCTGTTGTCTTACACAGCAACTTCAGTGAGTTTTTTAAGCTCGGCAGGCTTAGGATATTGGTTGAAAATTAAGTTGCTTAAAGACGTGTTGCATCATTATCTGGTCTCTTATGTTCCTTTCCATGCTATTCACAGTGCACACTTTCTAAGGATAAAAGGGACAGGCAGATGGTGGCATTCACAGCTCACACATTATAAGGCACTAAGCCACACACAGAGTGTGAAAGAAGACAGTTATTTTTCACTGTCTGCCTGTCGCTTATTCTTTTGGCATGTGTGTGCCATGAACACCATCAAAATGAACTGTTACCAACTTGCCCAAGCTTCAGCTCTTGCGCTTGGTGTTTTTGTCTACAAAATGCCCATATGGCAGTAGTAGTGTTGCTGATATTTGCGTGTATGAAAAGGGGATGCTTACTTGATTGCAGAACAATTTGATTGGTTCTACACATGGTACTGAACTTACCAATGTCATTTTAAAGGTGGGATTAGGTAGGAAGCTATTGTGGTACTGTTTAAAGTGCCCTTGTGCAGATGCTTAAAGCTTGTCTTCTGTTGACAAAAATTGGGCTCAAGCCGTAGGAGGATAGTTGTCAAAGTGTAATGAAAGCCTCCTGGTAGACATGCTGAGTTATGCTGCTGGGGATATTTATTGGTTAGCCCTATTGGGTAATGCTGCTAGGCTTATGGGTGCTTTAACATTGCAGTGCCTGCAGAATGCATGTCGTGCTATGGTATCATAATTGGCCCACCAAGTGACCACCTTTGCTTACAATATGTGGCTGTCTGGCCTACTTTAGTTAACCTGACTGCCACCTATACACAAGGAGGAGGAGGGAGGCAAAAAAAGGGATCTTCAATTAATTTTCTTGCATAGATGGCTCATGCATCATATTTTTCTTATAGTGCAGGATTTGTTACTCAAAGTGAAGCTTGCTATATGGAGAATTTCTACATTTTTTCATATGTATACCGAACAAGGATTGATTTGTTCACAATGTCACTTTTTATATTATACTCACGTGACACTAAGCCCACTTGTATTAATGCAGGTATGGCTGGGCCTGCAGAGAAAGTGTAAGCAGACTGTGCTGTGTTGCTGATCAGTGCTGATCTCCACGCCTGAGTTGGTCCCACAACATCCAGGCACCAGCGTGCTTTGCTTCATCATTGACAAGGTAATATGATATGGAGAGCTTGCACCTGGACATCAGTTTTGAGCTTGAGTTTTGAGAAATATGTTGAGATGGAAGACACAAGGGTTGGCCTTGGTGATAGATACACGTGTGTTTTTTTTAAAGTGCTCTTTTTGAAATATTCTTCGTAGACCTATTTTCAGCAAATGTTTACATTCCTTAATTGCAAACTACCATGGAGCTGGTTTATGCCTTAAACTAGCACTCTTTCACCAAGAAAAAGCCTTATTTAGCATAAAATTCACAGGAAAGGCAAGGAGGTGACAGGACAGAACACTACTAACACCATCCAATTTTACTGCTTGCACAGCAATATAAAGCGAGAGTGAAAGGACGAGGTTTGGGTTTGTGTTCGTTGGTTCTATGGGTTTTGGAGCCCCACACAGCTTCTTTGCTAGGCAGACAAGCTTGTGGGATGTGCTTCTGAAATTTGTACAGCACACTGACAGTACAGGGTGTGGGCCTCATCTTCGGAAGGAAGTGCACTGACGGCACCATTCACGGCGCAGATGACTCTCAGAGTCAGGCAAGGCACCAGTGTTGATGTTTGTTCCCTTGCCCAAAACAGCATGTTTAGGTTCAGTGTAGTTGTAAGAAGACAAGTTAAACATTACTTTCATGGTTTGAGTGGCCGCATTTTTCTTAGAGCACTGAATTTCTTTTCTTGCAACTGCCGGCCCTGGTGTTTCCTTAGCGTCGGCATGAAGTTGGCATGGAGTTACGCATCCGGGAACTCGTGAACAATGACCCTGTAGTTGACACTTTGCGAAGAATACATCGGCTTCCAAGCCCTTCATTTTCTGTTGGCATACTTTTACTTGTACTGTTAGCAATTTCTTCTCGGCTTGCTGAATTATCCTGAGGCCCCACACTGACACTACTGATGTCTTCAATTGAAGACTTTTCAGGATAAGACTCCTGGCTTTGCAAGTGTGGTTTAAAAAAGGTGGCACTACAGGTGGCTATTCAAGACCTGAGTGAAATGAACCGGCAAGTCTTGGTTACATCTTGTGTGTAGTCCTGTTGGAGTTAAACGTTTTACGAAAAATTGTATCGTCACTAACACGATGATAAGCACTTGGTCATTCACCACAACTTCATAGTCGTTAGCTGGCTAAATGAATTTTCGTCGAACCCTTGATAATACCTGCTACAAAATTTATGTACAAAACATTGTTACCAAGACTTACTGGTTCGTCTCACTCGCGTCCAGAATAGAAATCTGTAAGTGCCACCTTTCCTGCAAAGAACCTTATCTTGAAAAGTCTACACTTGAAAGCATCGGTAGTGTCAGCGTGGGGCCTCGAGATAATTCGGCCAGCTGGGAAGAAATTACTGGCAGCAAGAGTTCAAGAGTGCTGACAGAAAATCAAGAGCGTGTGAACTAGAGCAGGCCATTCTTCGGGTCTTCTGGGACGTACAGCTGAATGTCAACTTCACAGCGAGACTAACGGACCACCTGTGCGGGCAGTCACAAGAAAGCTTGATGTATTATAACCAAAACAGCCTGTTCAAACCAGGAAGTTATCTTGAGCTTGTCTTCCTACAAGCCCAGTAAACCTGAAACTGCCATTCTGCGCAAAAGACAACTTCAACACTGGCACTTCACCCAACACTGACGAAAGTAAGCTGCATCGTGTAACGTGCCAGCAGTAAGCTTTCTGAAGCAGGAGAAGGGCCCACGAGCTTACCTTCCATGGTGTAATTCAGGAACCTGTCTCGGCTCCAGAAAGGGAGCTTTTTTGGCTTGGCTTGGGTCAATGACCATAAAATTATCATTACCAAACAGAACGCATTAACAGTTGCAGACTCAGGGTAATGTCTTTACTTGCTTGATTTTGTGGACAAAAACTGATGAAAGGGTGTCCAATGTGACTAGTTATCCTGTCCAGGAGACCGTGATTTCAAGAAGTTTGACAATCATTTCATTGGCTAACAATCGCAAAGCATACTTGTGCTGTCATTTGAAACAAAACCATGCACTTTAAGGAACGATGACAATTTCTTTAGGTGTGGGGAGCACCTGCACTGCATATATAATTTTGGTTAAAAAGAAAGTAAGGCGGAATGGGCCATATAAAATTAACGACAATAATTTTGGCCTAAGTAGATTTTTGCTCAAACCATCTTAATGTTTCTTGTTTTAGAAAGTATTAAATTTTGTTAAACGTAGCTGCTGTCAGATGATTCTATATAAGCATTTGGCCTTATGCAATGCTATTTGCTTTAAATAAAATTTTGGGGTTTTATTTGTCAAAACCTCAATATGATTGCTGAACGACATATTGTAGGGCAAAGGCACAAATACACAGATGATATACGAAAACATGTCACAGGTGCTGCTAATAACTTAATTCGAAACACAACAGGATACTGTATATATTGTCACGTGCAACAGAAGGCCTTCAGAGCAAGAAGTCCTGCACCGGCAGAGACGAGTACTAGCCAGGAAGATGGCTGACCCCAAAAACGAAAAACCTCTTCTTCTTCTCTCCTTGCCTGAATACTGGCTCGCGCTCGCCGCAGCTCGAGACCTCGTGGCATTTTCCCCCTGTGAAAAAAACGGGCATCGTCCCGATGCTAGCGCTGGTCGACGTAGGTAGAGGGAAAGAAAAAAAAGGGAAGGAACATAAAGTAAGCACAAGTGGGGGGTGAGGGAGAGAAAAATAAAGTACATCATAAAGTTGAGACGCTGTCGCACTATCGCGCGAAATAAGGTTTGAGTCGTACAACGTGCACAATCTCCGAGTGCTGCCTTCGACGCTGGGGTGACATGGCACTATCCGGGAGAACCTCGTAGTTCACGTCACTAACGCGACGCAGCACTTTGTAGGGTCCAAAGTAGCGACTGAGCAGTTTCTCTGACAACCCCTGGCGGCGCACCGGCGTCCACACCCAAACTTGATCGCCCGGGTGGTATTCCACTTGGCGATGGCGAAGATTGTAGCGACGTGCATCTACACTCTGCTGTTGCGTGATGTGTAGGCGTGCCAATTGGCGAGCTTCTTCGGCGTACTGCGTAAATTGCTCAGCGTCAGGGGTGAGCAGCGCGTCATAATCGTGTGAAAGCATCGCATCCGGCATGGTCTGAACCTCACGTCCATAGACAAGACGAAACGGCGTGAATCGCGTCGTCTCCTGGATGGCAGAGTTGTACGCAAATGTTACGTACGGTAGAACCTGATCCCACGTCTTGTGTTGTACATCGGCGTACATGGATAACATGTCGGTGATGGTTTTGTTCAATCGTTCCGTCAACCCGTTGGTCTGCGGATGATATGCAGTGGTCTTGCGATGGCTCGTGTAGCTTAGCTTGAATACGTCGTCAATAAGCTGGGCCGTGAAAGCTGTGCCTCTGTCAGTGATCACGTAAGACGGGGCTCCATGTCGAAGAACGATCTGGTCTATAAAGAACTGGGCGACATCGGCAGCCGTAGCGCGTGGTAGAGCCCTTGTCTCGGCGTATCTGGTTAAGTAATCTGTGGCGACTACGATCCACTTGTTGCCGGCTGATGATAGTGGAAAAGGCCCGAGTAAATCCATGCCTATTTGATCGAATGGTGCCCTGGGTGGTGCGATCGGTTGCAGCAGCCCCGCGGGCTTCAGTGGCGGGGATTTGCGGCGTTGACATTCCCGACAACTCTTGACGTAGCGCTTTACAGATGTAGATAGTTTGGGCCAGTAGTACGCCTGTTGAACTCTGGCGAGAGTTCGGGAGGAGCCTAAGTGACCAGATGTGGGCTCGTCATGGCAGGCAAGAAGAATGTCGTCGCGCATGTCAGCAGGTATGACGAGAAGGTAGGGTTTGCCGTTGCTGTTCGAGTTTTTCTTATACAGGACACCTCTTCGAAGGTAGAAGGACGAGAGTCTGCGAGAAAGGCGTCGAGGTATGGGAGAGTTGCGTCCTTCGAGGTTCTCGATGATTGCGCGGATTTCGGCATCCTCGCGCTGTCGTGCAATCAAGTCCGTTGCGGTGAGGGCCCCAAGGAATCCACTGTCATCCTCAGCGGCCGGATCACAAACATCGGTGGGTGCACGCGACAACGAATCCGCATCTTCGTGCTTGCGGCCTGATCTGTATACGATGGTCAGATCGAATTCTTGCAGACGAAGGCTCCATCGTGCGAGTCGCCCAGCGGGGTCTCGTATATTGGTCAACCAGCACAATGAATGGTGGTCGGTCACTACTTTGAAGGGGCGACCGTAGAGGTAAGGCCGAAACTTCATGGTCGCCCATACCACTGCAAGGCACTCTTTTTCTGAGGTGGAATAGTTTGCTTCTGCGCGTGAAAGAGTACGGCTGGCGTAAGCTATCACGCGCTCTGTGCCCTCTTGGTGTTGGACCAGGATGGCGCCAAGACCCACGTTGCTGGCGTCGGTATGGACTTCAGTATCAGCGTCCTCGTCAAAGTGAGCAAGAACTGGTGGTGTCTGCAAACGCTCCCGCAGCTCGGTGAAAACCGCGTCCTGCTCTTCATTCCAGACAAATGGTACATCTTCTCGTGTGAGGCGAGTCAGAGGTTCGGCAATCCTAGAAAAATTGGCGATGAAGCCGCGATAGTATGCGCAGAGCCCCAGAAAGCGACGGACTGCTTTCTTGTCACGGGGAACAGGAAAGGAGGCTACGGCGGTGGTCTTGTCAGGGTCAGGCCGAACGCCATCCGCGCTCACAACATGGCCGAGAAACTTAAGTTCTTTGTAACCGAAGTGGCATTTCTCTGGCTTCAGCGTGAGGTTAGCGGCGCGGAGGGCGTCCAGCACAGTCATCAGACGATTCAGGTGTTCCTCAAAGGTCGCCGAAAATACGACGACGTCATCAAGATAAACGAGGCAAGTATGCCACTTCAAACCAGTGAGAACAGTGTCCATCATTCTCTGGAATGTCGCAGGTGCAGAACACAAGCCGAAAGGGAGCACTTTGAATTCATACAGGCCATCCGGCGTAACAAAGGCCGTTTTCTCGCGATCTCGTTCATCAACTTCAATCTGCCAGTATCCGCTTTTCAAGTCTATAGATGAAAAATACTTGGCGCGTCGCAGTCTGTCGAGTGAATCATCGATGCGGGGCAGTGGATAGACGTCTTTTTTAGTCACGCTGTTTAGCCGCCTGTAGTCAACGCAGAAACGTAGTGTTCCGTCCTTCTTCTTCACGAGGACGACCGGCGATGACCAGGGACTTTTGGAAGGCTGTATAACATCGTCCTGAAGCATCTCTTCGACTTGCGTATGTATCGCGTCCCGTTCTTTGGCCGAAACTCGGTAAGGCTGTTGTTTTATGGGCGACACGTCGGTATATGTAATGATTCGGTGTTTCGTGATGGGCGTCTGACGCACCTTAGAGGACGAGGCGAAACATTCTTGGAATTGAAGCAGCAATTCATGCAGCGCTATTTGTTGTTCTTCCGGTAGAGTCGAATTAATGTCTACTTTGCTTAGTGATGCCGTCGCAGCCCCCGGTGTCGATTGGAGAGCATTGTCCAGTGATGCAGACGTAAAACATTCAGCAGTCTCTGTTATGGGATAGGCGAGAGCGATGGCAGTGCGACGAAAAAGGTGACGGTGCTCATTACTAAAATTCGTCACAAGCAGCGTAGAACGTCCGTCACGAAGCGTGACGAGGCTGCGAGCGGCGCAGAGACCTAGTGTGAGCAAGAGCGACATGTTGCCTTCAGCGACTGCCTCACCATCACGTAACTTGTCACACACGACATCAACGAGGACACTCGAACGGGGGGGTAACGCGACGTTGTCGGCATAAACGCGAAACGTGGTGAGATGGCTGTCGTCGGTTTTGTCTGCTGCTCTCTCTGTCGAGAAGGTCACGGTGCGCTCCCGCAGGTCGATAATAGCGCCATATTCCCGTAGAAAGTCGATTCCCAGGATGATGTCTCGGGAACATTCGCGAAGTACAAGGCAACTGGAGAGAAACGTACGTCCACGAATGCCAACTCGGAGTGTGCATATACCAAGTGGGGTGACTACATGTCCGCCGGCAGTACGAATTTGTGTTCCGTACCAAGGCGTAACTACTTTCTTCAGGTGTGTCGCTAGTTTTCGGCTCACGATCGAGTAATCAGCCCCGTGTCCAATAACGCACTGACTTCATGGTGACCGTCGAGCACCACAGGTATATCCAAAGACAGTCGGCTTCCGAGTTCAGTTGTTGTCGAATCACTGCCGGTACCTGGTCGCGTCGCTGGGAGGCCTTGCTCGCGTCGATTATCAGCGGCCTCGCCCCCGAAGGTCGCTGTCTTTAGTTTTCCCGTCTAGGGCTTGGCGAACGCCCCTGCGCCGCCACTGGGGAGCTCCGGGAATTTGGGGAAAATCGTCTCGGCGACGGTGACCGTGACTGCCGTCGCAAGGGCAGTGGCATGCGCTGTTGAGACAGGTATTCCTCAATGGCTCTTGGTCTTTCGCCGAATCTTGGCCTTGGAGAGTCGACGGCAAAACCCTGAAGTCCAAGGTGGCGATATGGGCATTCACGGTACACATGTCCGGCTTCGCCACAGTGATAGCACAGCGGTCGCCTGTCCGGTGTGCGCCAGACATCCGATTTTCTTTGAAGTGGTTGGCGGTTCTCCAAGTGCTGGATCGGTTGCACTGATGGAAGTGTATCGTGAGGTGTGGGGCGGACTAAGCGCGGAGAAGCAGGAATATACCGGCTCGCAGCTTCCGCGTATGATGCGCGCCGAAGCTCCGTCGGCACAGGTGGTGTGACCTCCCTGGCAAGCGGGACTTGCAGAGCATGCTGCACCTCGTTCCTGATGAGGCTGGATATGGATCCCGCAGCAGGTTGAGGTGGGCAGTGTATTCTCTGCAGCTCGTCGCGTACCACTGATCGGATGAGGTCGCAGAGGGAGTCGATGTTGATGCTACCTCCGGCAGCTCCGATCTGATCCATCGATGACGCGACGCTGATTTGCCGGTCGTACACTGCTGACCGCTGCTGAAGCACTTTTTCCATTGTCGTGGCTTCCGTTAAGAACTCGGCCACAGTCGTCGGGGGACTCCGAACAAGGCCAGCGAAAAGCTGCTCCTTAACCCCTCGCATTAAGTGCCGGAGCTTCCTATCTTCTGCCATGTCCGGGTCAGCTCGACGAAAGAGGCGCGTCATGTCCTCAACGTACATCATCACACTTTCGTTGGGCATTTGGATGCGCGACTGAATGGCCCGCTCGGCGCGTTCACAGCGATCAGCATTGGCGTAACTTGCCCGCAGATGACGACAAAAGTCGCTCCACGACGAGAAGGGTTCGCGGTTCTCGTACCAGGTGCGAGCGCCATCCTCCAGGCTAAAGTATACATTCTTCAGCTTGTTCGCATCGGTCCACCCATTGAAATCAGCGACGCGTTCGAACTGAGCCAACCAGTCTTCGACATCCTCAAGGATGGAGCCATGGAAGACTTTTGGCACTTTCTGTAGCGTATAGTGAGCAGCACTAGTAGTGCCTTCCATACCGCTTTGGTGCGTAGCTGACGTAGTCTCGGGAAGAGGTCCAAGCTCAGGGGGCAATCCTCGGACTCTTCGGCTGGCCCGGTGAACAGGTGTTGTCACTGTAGGCACAGGGCTACCAGGAGGCGTGTAGGACATTTGCTGGGACTACCCAGCACCTCCACCAGTTTGTCACGTGCAACAGAAGGCCTTCAGAGCAAGAAGTCCTGCACCGGCAGAGACGAGTACTAGCCAGGAAGATGGCTGACCCCAAAAACGAAAAACCTCTTCTTCTTCTCTCCTTGCCTGAATACTGGCTCGCGCTCGCCGCAGCTCGAGACCTCGTGGCAATATACTCTTCCGAATGCACAAGCGCACTAGCCACTTCGGGAAGACAACAGAGGGCGATTATCCGTGCTAACACAATCATTTTGAAGATCTAAAGAAAGCAAGTTCCACGTCGTACAAAACAACAGAGGTCTGACTTACACAAGCACTACTTTTCTATGTAAAACGCTTTGAGTACCTTACATGCAATTTTATCTTTACTTCTGCCTAGGATCTTCACGTCATAAAATCTCGCACGACAAGGGCAGGCTTTTTTTGCTGATAGATGCGCATTCAAGTCTGTCGTCATGTTTTTAGCATGCTCCCGCATTCAATCATTGATGCAGCAGCCAGTTTGTCCTACATAGGACTTTACACAAGGCAGTGGGATTTCATAAACCACACCGGGACCACATTGCCCGTAAGGTGTTACATGTTGTACTTAGCAGCTTACCTTAGATCTGCCCATTATGCGGGGACACGTTCGGGCCAGCCTATTGGGAACAGAGAACAATAGAGGCACTCCATGCGTGTTCGCCACTTTCTTTAAATTGTGGCTCAACTTATGCACATACGGTACAACTTGCGGTCTTGGGCCACTCGGCTCACCAGCTCTGGCCTCATTCACCAGTGTTCCCGCTTTTCTAGTGTTCTCTTTTCCCAATATGCTGGCCCAACTGTGTCCCCGCATAATGGGCAGATCTAAGGTAGGCTGCCAAGTACAACACGTCACACCTTACTGGCAATGTGCTACCAGAGGGGTTTATGAAATCCCGCTGTCTTGTGGAAAGTCCTATGTAGGACAAACTGGCCGCTGCATCAATGATTGAATCATGGAGCATGCTAACAACACGACGAAAGACTTGAATGCGATTCTTTCAGCAAACTGTAAAGCCTGTCCTTGTCGTGCGAGATTTCATGATGGGAAGATCCTGGGCAGAACTAAAGATAAAACTGCACGTGAGCTGTTGGAAGCATTTTACATAAAAGAAAAAAAGTAGTGCTTGTGAAAGTTGACCTATGTTGTTTTCATGATGTGGAACTTGCTTTCTATAGATCTTCAAAATGATCGTCTTAGCCCTGATAATCGCCCTCTGTGCTCTGCCCGAAGTGGATGGTGTACCTGCGCGTTGTCAGGAGTACATATACTCTATATCGCTGTGCTTAAAATAAAGTTGCTAGTAGCGCCTGTGACGTGTGTCTGTGTATCTTCTGTGTATTTGTGCCTTTTCGCTATAATATGTCGTTCAGCAAACAGCAACTTCCCTAACACCACGTCCTTCTGCACAATATGATTATGGGGGACACTGTAGTGGCGGAACTCTGGATTAAATTTGAACACCGGGAGTATGTGCCCAATGCACCTTATGGGGGTGTTGTTGCACTTTGCTGCCATCAAAATGTGGCCGTTGTGCATGGGATTTTATCCTGCACCATTCGGCTTAGCAGTGCAATGCCAAAGCCACTACGCCACCACGAGTTTTAGTTTTGCTGGCAGAATAGCAGTTTCCAAGTAATTTAATTAGCTCGACCTGTTGATGCTGCTCTCTAAAAGTAGATTTTATGCATGTTACTTATGTTGCTTCAGTACTAGTAATTATTATTACTCAAATAATGTCTTTTTTTACTGTAATAATACTTGTTTCAGTGATCTGCTAATGTGACAGGTTATTCTACCGCACTATAATGAACGTTTCCTTAGGAGTCATAAGCATTGCAGGAAACCACTTATTTTTAATAAATTTTGTTCAGTATCGCATGTTTTGAATGCTAAAGCATTCTTACCTGTGTGAATGTCAGCTAAACTGCTTTTGCCTATGTGTTATTTTATTGCATGTGTGAAAAAAAACTGTTGGCTTTTGTTTACTTTTTCAGGTGTGCAGCAAGCTCTCACTCAAGCAACACATTCCAGTGGTCTTCTGTCAACAGACTAGGTGTATTGAAGTATCATTACAAGGTCCAATAAACAACGCTTGCGAGATGTGTGACGTGCTCTTGCTTAAAATCGGAGGACTTCACTATTATTGTAAGCTTGAATAGGTGTGCTGAAGAACCTGTGTAACGTGTACTTGTTTATTAACAATTACAAACCCTTACCTCACCTGACATTTTTTTTCACCTCAACATAACTATTTACTGTAGATTTCTGAAAAAAACATTACAGCGACACAACACTGCAGTAAGGTCAGCACAAGTGTTCATGCATGAACACTTGTATTTACAAGAATTGTATTTGCATTATTATACTAAATATGAATATGAGGTGCGTATCTTTTTCAGGGTGCATACTCTCGCAGGTCGTACAAGCTCGTCATCTTATACGCACTCAGCTCGTGAAACGAACTCGTTCATAATGTACGAGAATCTCGTTCAGTGACAAGAACGCGATCTCGTACACGTGTGTGCGAGAAATGTACGCGATGATTGCTGCGTAGACTGTACGAGGTTCTCGTAGACTCAACGAGTTCTCGCAGACTGAACGAGTTTCTCGCACAGTCTACGGAGCAATAATCGCGTACACTATTTTTCGTACATTCTCGTTCACATTATTTTTCAATAGGTCAGTCTGGGAATATAAGGAACTGGTAGACGTTATGCAGCAGGAAATAAGGCAGACACGGCAAAACAATTGTTCGATTGGAAAGAGGAAACCACATAAGTGGAGGAACAAGGAAATAAAGCTAGCTACAGAAGAGCGTAAGCAGGCGTCTAGGGATCATCTAGAAGCCAAAAAGTTGGGATGGCACGAAGAACAGGTGCTCCTTAGATGGAACACATACCGAGAAAAGAAAAGGGTGGCAATTGAGCTCGTGCAAAAGAAAATTAAATACGCAAGTGAACGCTAGGTGCATAGCATTCATAAAAGAGAAAGGCCCACCAAAAAGATTCTCGAACCATTTAAAGGCACTCGGAGTTCCAACTCAAAACTCGCAAACGGCTATAAGGGATGAAGAAGGTAACATATACGAAAGAGATAATGCGCTGTGGTACATCACAGACGTTATTAGGGATAACTTCGGCACGAGAAAAGGCGTAGTTCAAACAACGGATCAAGCAGCAACAAACAGACCTGACAGATCAAAATTTAGCATAGAAAGATTTTATTGGAAAAAGGCAGAAGAAAAGGCCCCTAATAACGCGGCAGCAGAACCCGATGAAATCCCAATACAGCTAATCAAAACCTCGGTCCAAAGAGCAAGGCACTGCTGACTAATGCCATAGACCAAGTAATTAGAACATAGAAAATTCCCGTTGGATGGCGCGAAAGCAAGATGAACTTCATCTACAAAGGCAAAGAAGATAAGGATAAGGTGAGCTCATAGAGGCCAGTTACAGTAACTTCGGTGATATACAGAATGGCAATGCAAGCCACAAAATTAGAACTGTCGAAGTGGATGGAGAAAAACGATGCATTGGGGGAACTACAGAATGGGTTCAGGCCAGGCAGCCGCTTAGAGGATAATATGTTTGCACTAACTCAGTGCATAGAGATCTGAGTAGCTCAGAAAAGACTTTTATCGATAGCATTTCTAGATATTAAAGGAGCTTATGACAACGTAGACAGGGAATTGTTATGGGATATTCTTAGGCACGAAGGCATAGATGGCGATTTCGTGGAGCTGCTGAGGGAGATATATAGAGACAACCGAGTATAAGTTGCATGGGAAGGTGAAAAAGGTAATGAAATTGTAGGAATTCACCAAGGATTGAAGCAAGGATGTCCTCTGTCTACATTGTTGTTCATGCTTTACGTTAAGGAAAAAACATCTAGAAAACAGCGAATTAGTGTTTTATTTATCCTACATGCGTAATCAAAAACGGTGCAACAGAAGGTCCCTGGACTAATGTACGCAAACGACATAGTGCTACTAGCGGACAATAAAAAAAATATTTACAAACACTTGCGAATATCTGTGGCAATGCAGCGACAAAAATAGGCCTTAAGTTTAGCACAGAGAACTCAAAAATCATTATTTTCATGAAGAGACGAGTAATTACGTGGTGTCAATTCAACAACAAGTCATACCCATAGTCAAGCAATATAAGTACCTCGGCGCGTACATAAACGAAGGAAAGAGTTACTCAAGCAACCAACAAGATAACCTTAAAATAAAGGGGAAGCAGAATGCAGCAATAATGAAACACAGAGCACTGTGGGACCACAATAAGTATGAGGTGGTGCGTGGAATCAGGAAAGGATTAATGGTGGCAGCGCTAACGTTCGCAAATGCCATTCTATGCTTAAAATCGGATACCTTGTCGGGTTTGGAAGTTAACCAAAGATCAGTAGGCCGGTTGGCTTTGGCAGACCAGGGTAAAACCATAAATGAGGCAGTGCAGGGTGACATGGTTTGGGCCTCTTCTAAAGTCAGAGAAGCACATAGCAAAATTAGTTTTGAAGAAAGACCCAGTAACATGGACGAAAATAAATGATCGGCTAAAGTGCACAAGTATCTGTACTTGAAAAACGTGGACGCACAATGGAAGAAGAGGTCAAGGAAGTTGGCAACCAAGTACAGGATAATCGAAACTGTAAATAGACAACCACGAGTCGTCAGAAAGAAAGTAGGAGAAATAGAGACCGTGAAAATTGGATGCAAATAATGGAAAGAAAAATGACCATGGAAATTTACAAGAATGAGAAGAAAGAAATTAAAAGGAAAAATCTGTACGATAACACAAAGGGCAGTGCCTTGCTATTTGAGGCTCGAGCCGGTTTCATAAGGACCAAAACATACCGGAGCAAATATTCGGAACTGGATGAGGAATGTGTATGCTGCAGTAAAGATCCAGAGACCACTCAGCACATGCTAATGGAATGCGAAAGGATTCACCCAGCGAGAACCGTAGGTACCCTACAACTTCCAGAGCGCTTGGGTTTATAAAGTGAAAGGAAACATGAACCGATCAGCCGTAGATATAAGCAAGAGACGATTAGAGTATTTGTGGGAAAAAAAGCAGGGAAGAGATTCATACGACCTGATCTTTTAAAATCATAGGCTGTGGTACAAGGTAGATTTTGGAAAAAAAGAATAAATAGATTAATGAGAGGTATACAAAAATGCTAGATAAAAAACGTGTATAGTATATCTGATTAAATCAAGCTGGCTAGGTGACTATTTGTCACCACCCCGTTTCAAAGGGAATGCCATTAAATCGTCATCCATCATCAACGTTCCGATTCGAAGCCACGGCTGCTCCATAGTTCTGGCTTACTAAAGGTACGGTTCCTAGAATATACTGGCTAGTCTGCCGTCTCGACGTGGTGTCGGTGCAAGACTGTGTCCTCGCCGTTCATCCATACGCAGGGGGTGCCAGGGGGCGCTCGCGATCCATCTGAGCGCTGGCGGAATCAGCGCCGCGCCGCGTCTTGCATGGTCTAGCATTGTATTTGTGTGCTCCTGCGGGGACTGATTTCGTCCTATTCGACTGAACGTCTTTGGCTGACCAAGCATTGCACTCAACGTCGTATCTCTAGTGAATACTGTGACGATCAGCAGTTATCTCGCATAATTTTAAGCGTCCTCTAAATGTATGCAAACTCGACGGACACGAAGGCCTCCACGGCAACGAGCGAATTAAGTGTGATGAGACTTGTTTTGTGAACTGCAGCAGCGGATACATATCATGCAAAACGAAGTATTCGCCCTTTCGAGCACCTAAAGAGTTTGACAGATTGCAGCAGTTGGCCCGCAACATAATAAAACGTGGTGACAAGGAATTGGATGAAGCCATAGTCATGTGCGAGAAACACTTCGAGTCGCGCTTCATCGAACGGAGTTTCAAGAGTGTTGTACGAGGCGAGTTAATGAAAATTCCACGCGAGACGCCCCAGTTAACCAAAGATGCTGTACCAACAGTATTTCATGACGCTCTTAAGTACCTGACAAAACCTGTTCTCGGAAGAGGAAGGAGCGCAACTTGCGTCCTCGAACGCCGACAACGTCTAAGAAACGAAAGCGATAGATTGGTGCTGAAGAGACAAGTGTGCCCTCAGCACACCACGACGACGCTACAAGTGATGCTTTTGTCGCCAAGATGCTCCATCGCCGTGGACGAGAGTGGACCTCGGCAACTGTGACGAGCTAACTTTCGCGTGCTGTACCCATGAACGATGACGGTTCGCTGGACAGTTTTTCTGTAAGCCGGCATGTGATGTTGGATTTTAAAGCGCCACAGGGAAGCAAAGCCAGAGCGACCATGTACATTCGTGGAAAGCGATTCAAAACGCAGGCAAGGAGGCTGAACATTTGCTGTTCGCGGCAGGAAACTTGAAACTGTGCCCGGGCAGTGGTCAAACACCCACGAGCAAATCCTTCGTGTTACGAAATAAGTGCTACTTTTCAGAAAGGTGCTCTTTTAAATCAGAGACTGCACGTGTAGCATGCAGATAGCTTCGAAGGCTGTTTTGTAAACAAGCTAGGGATAAGCAGTTCGGATGCACGGAGGGAAGGTGTTCACTATAAAAAAAGCCAAGAATGTAGCAGACGAGCTGCTAGCGCATGATTGGTTGATTCTCAGCCATTCTCAGTCACCCTCGTTATTCTCAGCCATCTTCGAATGCGGACTAAATGAGGGATCCATCCTCTTGTGTGAATACTGCTTAACAAGTGAAAAGCAAGACGATTTAAAATTGCTAGATGAGAATTCTAACTACAGATGTTAGATGCAAAATGCGTTCGAAAAATTGCTCTCTCCCGTAATCGAGAGTAGATGTAAGCATGAAATGGCTACCGGCAAAGCAGATTGGTCGGAGATGATACTAGGCACCAACGTTACTAGATTAGCTAATCTAGTAACGTTGACTAGACACAACCTTAAAATGGGTGTAGTGCTTGTTCGCAACGGCACACCCCACCACACCACATCACACCACACAGCAGCACGCCATATTGTGTGCTGGTCTATATCGACGCTGCCCAGTATACGAAGAAAACCGGCTGAAGGCGACATGACAGGCAGCGAGAGACGCCACGACCGAAAGACTCGCGGACCACTGGTGTTCAAATGAGCACAGGCAATGCTGTCTCAGCGCCAAAAGATGACAATCAAGTGTGTGGTGCTCTGTATTTGCCTTGTGAACATCGCTATTGGAAATGACAAATTAAACTTCAGCCTACAAGAAGTTACAGCTTGAGTGGTATTGTGAACAAACATTAGGAACAACTCGGAAGCAATCCTTTTTTTAACTTGTTTTGTCTGTAACTAGTGTATGCAATGCGGTCCATTACAAAGGGTTGGGGGCCAGAGACCGCATTTTTTTAACTTTTGACTGGTTGCCCGGATGATCTCGTTTTGTTTTCGCGACGATGCCCGGATGTTCTCGTTTGAGTGCCTGGATAACGGCTCTCGCTTTTGGCTCAAGGTCACTCGAACGCTACCGACAACGGGAGCTAAAAGCATTTCATTCTTAAAACTTACTCAGAGCAAATTCTGTTTGGAACAAGCGCGATCTTCACGCATAAAAATTGGCAACTGAGAGGCAAAGATAGAATTTAATAGCCCACAGGATCTGTGCTTTCGCTGTTTTAAAACGGCCATTCTAGGCTACAGGAAAACGACAGAAATATGTCGCCGCAATGCGATGCAAAACAAAGCTAAAAATGGCGGATATGAGCAGAAGAAATTCATATTCAAGAGTGCCGGCTGCGTACTCACGTTAAGACGAGTTGTTGGTACTTCTGCTTTTCCGGCTTGTGATGATGATAATGACTTTCTTGATGAATGGCGCCAACCCACTGTAGGGGTAGGCAAAAAATATATTGGTATTAGGAGAACAAGACAAATAAACATATATACCAACGAATTCCATGAGAAATAAAGAAATACAATGATCCTTTAGGGCTGTCTGAGACATGTCAGAAAAAAACTATCACGCCTGAGCGAGGTCGCAGAAAAAATTCGGCAGAGACACTAAAGACTGCTGACGTGTGGGAATGCAAAAGTATTACAGTTCTTTCGGTGATACCTTTAACCAGCCAGATGGCTGCGACGTGAAGTGTGCAATCACGCATGCACTAGGCCCACCTTTAGTCCGCCAGAACCGTGGAGCCGCAATGGCGCCTAAGCTGTGGCAGCAACAAAACTAATTTTTGCGTTACAACTTCACTATTACTTACTTTATGACGCTGAAAAATACTCTCATAATGATCCGTCAACGATTTCATTATTCTATCCTGGTCGTTAACAATCGGTCCGGCATACACTATCTTGATCGAGCACTTGCTTTGACAGAACATGCCGACGCTCATCACCTAGCGAACGACTTCAATGCTGTTGCTCCACTTACCGACGAGTACGTGCTCGGACTAGTGCACCTTTGTATTTCTCAGTGTACATTGTTTGTATTTGCGCCTTAATGTTGTAAATGTCCTCAATGTACTTGCCAGGATGCAAGCATTCAAGTTCGCGTAGCGGGTCTAGTAGCTTGCTCAACTCTTTACATTTTTCTTTTTTCTCAAAAGACAATATAAAAGCTTCTTCAATGGCTATCATTTTAAATTCTTGCTTGAGCATCTCCCACCGCGCAAAGAGAGATATAATCTGCGACTTGATCAGGGTTTTGGTTCGGTCTATGGTGTGCAATTTCAACCCACTTCGCAGGTATTCAGTGGAGGCAAGACTTAAAGTACTTAGGTGTACCCCTCTCTCAATATCATAATAGTAATCCACACAGGTCAGCGGAAATTTCAGAAGTACAACCTAAGGTTAACAACTGGCCGGGCCGGCTGTTGTCCATATTTAGCCGAGCTGAAGCTTGCAATGAGTTCCTGGCAGCTCTTACGTAAGTCCTGCAGGTATTGCACTGCTCGCGGCTTAGGTTACAAGTATTCCATCCAGTGTTTGCTACCTATGTATGGAGCTCCCGTGCTGAGGCCATGCGGCGTGATAACCTTTTAAGTGCGAAGCACTTTAGGGGCCCGGGCTGTCTGCGGCGTTCGTCGTGTGTGATCTGTCGGGATCACACTCACAAACAAGTGCTCAAAACAGGGTCAAAACAAGTACACAATTGATCAAAACCGGTTCAAAATAAACTAACAAGATTCAAAATAATTTAAAAGAAAGGAATAATCAAGCATTAAACGCATTAATTAGCATAAAGTCGTTAAACTCGTTCCGAAGTGCCAGACTGGTACCAGCGCAGCGCAAGAGAGGGTGCCACCACCCTACACCGGCGCATCACTGCTTCCCACTTCCCCAGATCTCACGTTAGTTGAGATCCATGGCGCTGGATTTCAACTACACAAGCGCAGGATTTGAGCAGAAAAGTGACCCGTAAAAGAGTGAGGAATTCTGGGATGCGCCGTCTTCTGACTGTTTCCGGTTCGAGTATGCGCAGCCGCCGCCACCGCTTCGCCGTTGAAGCCCAGTGATTCGCTTGCAGTCCGGCTTTGTCACACACGAATGTTACCCGGTTGCAGGCGCCTAGAAAAACCATTGCCGGCTGTTCAGCCGTTGGCTGCTAAAATTCAAGCGTTAAAGGTAAACGCATGTAACTACTGCCTTGCAGCATCCCTTGCTGAATCAGTTGTGCACAAGCATCAGAGGCATGGCTGCCACTTCCAAAATGTAACAAAGCAGAGACCATCAGGGAACAAGAAAATGAACGTATACAGTGCCACTTAGGCGGCGGCGATGAGCTGTGTAAGGGTCAACACGGAATGATTCCCGAAGATATTTCTTTCACATTGACTCAAACAACCAGAACTATTTCAGTACTCGCATGCACGTATAGCCGTATTATGAAACATGGTTTTAAGGCTCAAATTTAAACGGGACCCAGCGAGATAAACCGCCGTGGTTGCTTGGTGGCTACGGTACGTGGCTGCTAAGCACAAGGATGAGGCCCGGGCACGGCGGCCGGATTTCCATGGTGGCGTAATATGTAAAAACCCATGTACTTAGATTTCAGGTGCACTTTATACAACGCCAGGTGGTCGAAATTATTCCACATTAGTTCCTTGGAATCAGATAGAAGTAATGCGTAGCCGTAATATGTTGGCGATACCGCCATTACCCAATCTAGTTGACAAAAAAGCGGAAACTTCTAACTAGGTACTATTTCAAGTGAATCTCGAGTTTCCACCAAAAATGCCGTTGACAGCGCGCAAAGTTTTCAAACATTTGAACGCTATATTTTCTAATTACGCTAGCTGCGCCGTTACCGACGATATCGGTTGCAGCGATGATCACGGAGCAGCATTTACCAGACCGCTGTAGCCATCGCCTCAGCACCCGATTTTCTTTAGTAATGCTTCTATACGCTTGATAAATTATCGGATAAAGATAACTTTTTCATCTGTCTGACTGACCCGCAGGCAGAGAGAGCAGTTAGTGACGATGCGCCCAAGCAGCGGCAAATGTCGTAGAGCTAAACCTGTAAGAAACAAAAAAAGCTGCCGAAACTAAAGTTCGCTTATGAATAAAAACATACCCTTACCTTTCTAGCTTGTCATCATCGTGTACAGAGTGCACTGAAACCTCCAAATTGGCTGCATGAATGGTACAACATTGCTGGTCGACAAAGCGGACGGAAAGCTTCGCACGACTGACAGTTGAAACCGCGCAGAACAACACGTGCGCCTCACATGCCGCCGATGCGCGCGTCACACGTCGAAAACGTTACCTTGCGTGGACTACTGCTGTTTTTCTACGAAGTACACAGAACGCAGAGGGAGACGTGTTCGCTTGAGGCGTTGTTTGTGCGCCATTGATGATAATACCCGAGATGGTTGAGCATTATCATTGCCTCACATGGCAAATCGAATCCTGGCAGAAGCGTTAAACATTAATTGAATTATGACGCTGTAAGTGTCCAAAACCACGATCGGATGATGAGGCACAGCATAATGACGGACTCCGGATTAATTTTGATATCCTGGTGTTCTTTAAATTTAAATGCACCAACCTAAATTTAAATGCACCAGCGTTTTTGTATTTACCTCCCGTCAAAATTCCGCTACCACGGTCGGGATTGAAACCCGCGACCTCGAGCAATGCCATCGCCGTCAAGCTACCTTGGCGGGCGAGCGCTGCCGTAGTGTTGCCTATAGACCCTAGGGTGTTTTAATGCGGCTTTTTGTCTGCGCGCCCTGCGTCAGTTGTCCGCTTCACAAATTTGCATGGCGTTTATTTTTCAGAAATAGTAGAAGCGTACAGTACCGTACCTTCAGTTTGCCCACAACCGCTGTTTTAAACTTGCTTAATAAGAGATCACCTTAAAACTTCCTTACTCTACCTTAATCCACATTGCTCTAATTGTGTACCAACGTTACTCCAACTTAAAAGATGACCTTCTCAGGTCATCTTTTAAGGCGAAAGCCTTATATGCCCCATGAAGAAG
This sequence comes from Dermacentor silvarum, assembly GCF_013339745.2. Lineage (NCBI taxonomy): Eukaryota > Metazoa > Arthropoda > Arachnida > Ixodida > Ixodidae > Dermacentor > Dermacentor silvarum. Next base: position 25,994,966 of record NC_051155.1, read on the forward strand.
AAATTCGGCGAGCGTCTGGCGTTAACATCGATGGCAAAAAAGCTCCCGTGACCAAGTGATGACGTCACGTTCCCGGGCTGGACCTGCTACATACAGCTCGCACTGCGAAATTCCACGTTGAACGGACGCCGTGGCCTACACCCAAAAACCAACCTGGGCCACTCCAAAATTAGATTAAGGAGGATTAAAGTGGATTCGGGTTGGTACAAACTAGAGAAAGGTGGATAAGGTGAATTAAAGTGTAATAAGGTTGGTACACTTCAGCAAGTTGGATTAACGTTGGTACAAATTAGAGCAATGTGGATTAAGGAGAGTAAGGAGTTTTAGGGTGATCTCTTATTAAGCAAGTTTTAAGGTTCTACCTATTCTCTCCTCCTTTCTACAGTTCTATCCACGTCCCCTCTGGAACGTTAGTAGAAAGGTAAGCGCTGCACTTTCTGCAATGCTTTTGAGGAGGGATCACGGATAAGCACAGCTGTCGAGACGCTGATGTGGCACACAAAGGTAGCTGCAGAAGGCGTTGTGCACTTGCCACGCGATGGAAGGTCTCAACCAGCTTGTCGCGTCGAGTTTCTTCACTGCCACGCTCCTGGCCATGTATACAGACGCTCTCAACCCCCAACCGACGCCTATTCCTTCGCCTTTGCCTATTCTTTCAAATATGGCACAGCAGCGAAATTCGAACGAATAGGCAAAGGAAGCTTCCCTTAAACAAAGGTTGGAAAGGGGAACAGCAAAGGAGACTGCCGATTTCGCCCGGGAGGGGCCAGTCCGGGAGTGCATCTACGTAGAGGCCAAACAGGTGTGTTGCCTTCTCCGAGGGGTCATATAGGTCCAACGCCCGGCTACGGCTCGCCCCCAAGATCGCCTTTTCTCCGGACGCAGCCAAGCCTCGCAATGCTAGGCGCGGGAGGGTCCAACCGCCATAACCGGGCCCGTGGTATCGGATCACACCACACGCTTGCTTACGCAGATGCCGCTGCGGAGACATTTTGGGTATACACACATTTCAGTACGATGATTTGCCTTTAGATGCAGTACACAATCCGCTCAAAGCGCTTAACAGCGTTCAACTGACAAGCAGCACATGTTTCTTTTATTATATTAACTTTCGCAGCAACATTTATTCATTATTGTGGGGTTTTTAGGTGCCAAAACCAGTTCGGATTATGAGGCACGCCGTAGTGAAGGGCTCCGGATTAATTTTGACCACCTGGGTTCTTTAACGTGCGCTACAACGCAAGCACACGGGCGTTTTTGCATTTCGCCTCCATCTAAATGCGGCCGCCGCGGCCGGGATTCAATCCCGCGATCTCGTGCTCAGCAGCGCAACGCCTTAGCTGACTAAGCCACCACGGCGGGTGCAGCAACATTGATGCCGATTTCGCTTGGTATATAAAAACTTGTCTGACTAAACCTGCACGAGCATCCCACTGTTGTTCTTTGAGCGTTGACCATTTGCGAGAACATC
>NC_051155.1:25996536-26056535 GCF_013339745.2 Dermacentor silvarum
CATTTGCAGCTAAGCACGCAGATACGCGGCAAATTTTTTTTATCCAGCGGCCGTACCTTTTCGACCCACCGCGTCTCGTCAGGCTCTGTCTGTGGCCGTCACTTGCTATCGCTTCGGGGGTGGAGACCTTGCTTCCGAATGCAATCATGTGAAGACCGTCTGCAGTTACTACCACAAATGGGGTCATCTGGTGAAAATTTGAAACACGAAACGAAAGTACAGCAAAGCCCGAAGCAGCAGTCATCACAAGCAGCGTTCATCCACTGCACGAAGTTCGCAGTCACCAAGCAACCGCCTTCGCGTGCACACTGTAAAAGATGAAGATGCCGCGACAGCTTCGCCTTCAGAAGTCTACGACATGTGAGAAATTAACTACGCCGAACCACCTCCGCCGTTCACCGTCACCGTTGACGTTTGCGGCAAGCCGCTCCGCATGGAAGTGGACAGGGGGACAAGAGTCTCCGTCCTTGCAAAGTCGCGGCTTCTACGGTTTCTGCCTTCGGTTAATGTGCAGCCGTCGCAAATGTTTCTGCGAAGCTATTTCGGGGAACTGAAAAAAGTTGAAGATAAGGCTCATGTCCTTGTGAAGTTTCTTGGCAAGGAGGCGGATCTACCCATTTTTCTGACCGGGGACAGTTCTCCTACTCTGCCAGGACGCAACTGGATGCGCGAGCTGGGCATTGATTTCTCGAATGTTGAAGTAAATATACATGCACTTTCTGACATCAAACACCTAGTCCAAGACTTTGCAGAGATGTTCGAAGAAGGTCTTGGTACGTTCAAGGGTTCTAAAGCGTCATTACATGTTCCTTCAGATGCCCCACCCCGTTTCTTCAAGGTACGCCTTCTGCCATATGCGTTGACATATGGAGTCACACAAGAAATACAATGATTAAGAAGAGATTCCATCCTTGTTCCAGTGAAAACACCAAGGTGGGCTACACCTAAGGTTCCTGTGGTAAAAAAGGATGGGCGCATCAGAATCTGTGGAGATTTTAGTGTCACCATCAACTCAGTAGCGACAGTGGACAAATATCCAATTCCAAGGATTGAGGACCTGTGGACTGCCCTTGCAGGGGGTGAAACATTCACCAAATTGGATTTGCACGACGCGTATCAGCAAGTAGTGCTTGATGACGCCTCCAGAGAGTTTGTCACAATTTTGACACACAAGGGGCTGTTTCAATACACCCGCTTGCCTTTTGGAGTGTCGTCAGCTCCTGCTATATATTAACGTGAGATGGAGAACTTGCTGAGAGGGCTACCACATGTGGCCGTCTATTTCGACGACATTCTTGTCAAATGTGCTAATGATGCTGAGCATTTCAACAACCTTCGTGCTGTGCTTCGCAGGTTTCAAGAATCTGGCCTCAAAGTGAAACTCGAGAAGTCTCACTTCTTCGTCCCACAAGTAGAGTATCTTGTGCACATCATCAGCAAGGAAGGCATTTCCGCGAAGGTCGACAAGGTGGCTGCCATTCTGCATGCCCCTGTGCCAAAAGACGTCAAAGAACTTCAGAGTTTCTTGGGACTTGTCAATTTCTATCGGCGTTTTTCGCCTAATCTTCCTGCACTTATTTCTCCCCTGCACTCTCTTCTCTGTGATGGAAAGAAATGGGAGTGGGGGCAGGATCAGCAAGATGCATTCACAGCCTGCAAGCACCTGGTGACCTCAGCTGCAATTCTCGTGCATTTCCGCCCTGACAGGCCTTTGTGTCTCAGCTGTGGCAAGTCACCTTATTGCATAGGTGCAGTTCTGGCTCACATAGATGCTGATGGCCGAGAACATCCCATCGCTTTTACCTCACGGAGCTTGGCAAAAGCAGAACGAAACTATATTCAACTTGACAGGGAGGCCCTGGCACTCATGTTTGGTGTAGATCGGTTCCGCCAGTAAGTACTTGTGGGGCATACCGTTAGAAGTATACACTAACCACAAGCTACTTCTCGTGTTGCTGGATGCCAACAAGCCTGTCCCTGTGCAAGCATCACCAAGATTGGTCAGGTGGACTCTCAAGCTATCCGCGTACAATTACGCACTTGTATACAAGCCTGGAAGAGAACTTGGCCATGCTGATGGTCTTAGCAGACTGCCACTACCTAACGACAGCAGCGCACTGCCTGACCCTACCGAGATTTTCATGTTGGAGGAGGCTATCTTCGACTTCTTTCACCTCCTGTGGTGGCACGAGCCACCAGGAACAATCCAGTTCTGGGTCACGTTGTGCATTCTGTATTGAAAGGACAGAGCCTTCCAGCTGGGTCAGAGTGGAACCCTTTATACACAAGAAGATCAGAACTCAGTCTCCATGAAGGCTGCTTACTATGGGGATCAACAGTCGTGGTTCCAAAATCACTGCAGGCCCAAATACTTGGAGTACTTCACGCCAGTCACCCTGGTATTGAAAAAAGCAAAATGATTGTCAGGAGCCATGTCTGGTGGCCAGCCATAGACAATGACATTGCCAACAGTGTGAAAAGCTTCCCTACGTGCCAGGCTCAACAACGGACTGCGCAGCCGGTCCAACAGATGCCATGGCTGTTTCCGTACCGACCCTGGTCACGGCTTCACATTGATTTTGGGGTACCATTTCTAGGACACATGTTCTTAGTCATCGTGGATGCTTTCTCGAAGTGGATAGAAGTCTTCCCTGTGTCATCTACATGTGCAGAAGCTACCATTTCTGCCCTGAGAATTGCATTCGCTAAGCACGGCCTCCCTGACGTAATAGTCTCTGACAATGGACGTGTGTTTACCACTGCACAGTACCTTGACTTTCTAACTCGAAACGGAATACGCCGCATGCTTGTACCACCGTATCACCCCGCCTCGAACGGTGCAGCAGAGCGAGTGGTACAGACCGTAAAGAACAAACTTAAGAAGTCTGGCTCTGGCAATTTCAAAACACAGATTTCCAGGTTCTTATTTCATTATCGGACCATGCACCCCACATGATGCAACTGGTCGGCCACCATGTGAGCTCCTAATGGGGAAAGTGTTCAAGACTCCGTTGGATGTCCTGCGGCCTAGTCTACAAGCATCGGTGCTCTTAAAACAACTGAAACAGAAGTTGAATGCTGACAGAGGATCACGGCAGGCACAATTACTCCAACCAGGAGACAAAGTGTATGCGAGAAACTTCCGCACAGGTGCACCATGGGTACCTGACAGTGTTGTGAACGTCAATCCACCGTCGGCCCATGTCCTTTGTGAAGACTGTTAGACATGCAAGCGACCGAATGACCACTTGCGCCTTGCGCAGACAGCGCCATTTCGTCCTGTTAGCGCAGAAGGTTTTCCTCAACTGGAGCAGCCGCTCATCCATTCTCCAGCTGTCCCGGATGTGCTTCATGAGAAAAAACGAGACATACATCTCCCAGCTGCACCCGACGTGCTACATGAGGAATAATCGCCTGGAAATGTATCTGGAAGTAGCTGCGCCGTGGACAACCCTGTCATCGCTGCACCTTGCACTCCAATGTTGCAGCGTAGCACAAGAACTCGAAAACCTGTTATCAAGTACTCCCCGTAGCATAAGAGGCCAACCAACAATGACACCAAGGACAACATAGGGGAAATTACTTCTACTTACTTATTGAATTAAAAAATGATAGATTAATGGAAATGAAAACGGATGAAAAAACAACTGTCCGCAGGTGGGGAACGAACCCACGTCTTCGCATTACGCGCGCGATGCGTGCGATGAGCATCGCGCGCGTAATGCGAATACGTGGGTTCGTTCCCCACCTGCGGACAGTTGTTTTTTCATCCGTTTTCATTTCCATTAATTTACCATTTCTTTAATTCAATAAGTAAGTAGAAGTAATTTCCCCTATGTTGTCCTTGGTGTCACTGTTTGTTGGCTTCTTTTGATATAATTAATAAAATCGAGCCCCTCGGTTCCCTTTCTTCTCGTTCCCCGTAGCATGCATCTTAAGAGGGGAGGAGTGATACAATGTTTAAGTTGACGGAATGCAGGACTCCCAAGCAGCGTTGCCTTTTTGTGTTGATGCTGCGCATTGCCTAGCGGGCAAGTGATAACTGGCCGCGGTAGGCGGCGTTCAGACGCAATAAAACATGTGAGTTCATCAAGACTAGGCGTCCTTGCCCTGTTTTTCCAGAGGCTGCGCTTAGCGGGCCAACTACTAGGCATGCTTGGCCTGTTTCTTCGGTGACTTCGCTTCGCGGGCCAACATGGTTAACATTCAATGAGAGATACGCAATTGCATCAACTTCCTGATTCCGTGGTGGACTTGGTTACCAAGTACACAAAGACCATCCAACTCACTGCGGACAATCCCGACGTCGACCCACACCTACTTCACCTCTGGGAGGCCAGGCGTGGACTTTTGAAGAGATGGAAGAAGCAGAAGAGAAACCGCAAACTCAAGATCCGCATTGCCGCAGTCTCGCGGCAGGCGGAAGAGTATGCTGAAAAACTCGCACGTCAGAACTGGAATCAAGTGTGTGACCGATTACAGGGAACCCTCAGCAACCGAAAGACCTGGGCCATTCTAAAGACCCTTCTGGCGAAGACGGAATCAAGAAATGTCACGGGGCAACACATACAAAGACTTATACACAACTTCCAGGGCACCGAGGAAGAAGTGCTCGAAGCCATCACCGGGAAATACCTCGGAGACGAACAACAACGGAAGGCGCGGCCAGTCATTCACCCGGAGTACGAGGGGGAACCCAATCCGGATTTAGACCAACCTTTCACCAAGTCGGAGATCATGGCAGCCTTAAAAAATCTCACGAGAAACACGACGCCCGGCAGGGATAAAATTAACAACAAGACCCTCCGTAACCTGGACGACGGGGCGACGGAGAGTTTACTAAAATATATCAATGAAAGCTGGCAGACCGGCAGCATACCGGCTTCCTGGAAGCACGCTGGCGTAACGATGATCCCGAAACCCGGCAAGCCCGTCAAGATACAGAACCTGCGCCCGATCTCTCTCACGTCGTGCGCGGGAAAACTTTTCGAGCACATGGTCCACAATCGACTCTCGCCCTACCTGGAAGAAGGGGGGCACCTGCCGAATACTATGTTCGGTTTCCGACCAAACCTCTCCACCCAGGACATTCTACTTCAGCTAAAAGAACAAGTCATCGACGGCCTCAGCACACGCCACAAGAGTGCCATCCTGGCACTCGACGTGAAGGGAGCCTTCGACAACGTCTCACACGAAGCAGTGCTAAACAGCCTACAGCGGACCAACTGCGGACGGCGGACATACAACTACGTCCGGGACTTCCTGACGGGTAGAACGGCGACCATATGCCTGGGGAACCTCAGGACCGAGAAGTTCCAAATACCGCCCAAAGGAACCCCCCAGGGGTCGGTGATCTCCCCGTTGCTGTTCAATATAGCGATGAGGGGATTGCCGAACCTCTTGGAGAACATCAGGGGTATCCATCACGCAATATATGCAGACGACCTGACCATATGGACGTGTACGGGATCGGTGGGCGAGCAACAAGACGCACTGCAGGAAGCCATCGACAGGACCGAGCATTATCTACACCGCTGCGGTCTTTCATGCGCGCCGGAAAAGTCGGAGCTCCTGATCCTCAAAAGGAGGACAAGAGGGCGGCCTCCGCAGGAGACACCAGACCCAACATTGACCCTACATGGAGTCAACATACCCAAGGTGGACGTACTCCGTATTCTGGGCCTCACTTTCCACAAGGACGGTGCCGGTCTCGCCGCCATTAAAAAGCTGCAAGCGACAGTTACCCAAGTCGCGCACTTGGTGCGAAGAGTGACTAACAAAAAGCACGGCCTGAAAGAGCAGGACACAATCAGATTGATAGAAGCCCTGATAATCAGCAGAGTCACTTACGGCACCCCGTACCTGGGTCTCAAGAACAGCGAGAGAGACAAATTGAACATCCTAATACGAAAGACTTACAAGCTGGCACTGGGGCTTCCACCGACAACGTCGACGGAGAAGCTACTCAGCCTGGGCATCCACAATACTTGGGAGGAACTAGCAGAGGCCCACAAGACGAGCCAGATAGAGCGACTCAAGCTCACCAGCACGGGCAGGGACACCCTAATAAGACTGGGCTACTCAGTCGAATATGAGTCCAGAAAACAGCGGGTTCCTCTGCCCCTGAGGGAGAAGATCACGGTGGCCAGCATCCCGAGAAACATGCACCCTGAATACAACAGAGAAAGGAGGCGAGCGAGAGTGCAAGCTCTACGTAAGGCCTACGAAGGATCAAAACAAGAAGAAGTCAGATACACCGACGCGGCAAAGTACAAGAACAGAGCGGCCCACGCTATCAGCGTGATCAACGGCCAAGGACAAGAGGTAGCAGCAGCCTCGGTAAGCACTTCAGACATCGACTGCGCGGAAGAAACGGCGATAGCCCTGGCAGCCACTACGGGTAAGCGAGAGGAAGATCACATCACAGTCATCACGGACTCGCAAACAGCATGCAGAAATTACCAAAAGGGCCGCATTTCGAAACAAGCCCTGAGCATCCTCGAAAAACTAGACAATTTTCAAGAACTTTACATTGTCTGGGCCCCGGGACACGAGTCCCTGGCGGGTAATGAAGCGGCTAACGCTGCTGCCCGAGATCACATTCTCCGGGCTATCCCACCGGGTTCACGAGCACCGGCAGACCAACATGATAGCGTCCCGAAAAGATACTCCGATATCCTGAGTCATTACAGACTGGGCAGGAGGATCTACCCACCCCCGCATCCCAAGCTAACAAGAGAAGAGGCAGTGATCTTCCGCAAACTACAGACCGGCACATTCCCGCACGGCACCCTGCTACACGCCATATATCCTACGAGCTACACTCACAGATGCCCCTTCTGCTCTGCGCCCAATACCCTCTACCATATGATATGGGAATGTCAACAAAACCCATCGACACCACCCATCACCGGACCAACCGTCGAGCAGTGGGAGGCCCAGCTGACAAGCCCGAGCCCTGAAGACCAGCATCGCCTGGTGAGCAGGGCCAAGATATCGGCTCAGGCCCACGGCATCCTGGACTAGGGACGCCGCCCACCTCGGACGATTTTAGCGTCTGCTCATTTCCCTAAATAAAGTTTATTCCTCCTCCTCCTCCTGATTCCTCGCTGGACGACTTCGTGAAGGCAGCGCAGGCAATGGACCCTGCGGCCAAGGACGCCGGCGAGATCGCACGCGCGACCGGCTCACCGTCGACGGAAGCAACGGTCAACAAGATGACGACAAGGGTGGTACGTGCAGTGGCTGTGGTGGAGACCACTCCCCCTCACAGTGCCAGTTCTCCCAAGCACAATGCTTCATGTGCGGAAAAACTGGGCACCTTGCATGGGTTTGCCGAGGGGGAGGACGAACAGCGGACAGCAGCAGTAGCCTGGATCAAGCCCAGGTTCCAGACAAGCCCACGGTCAGGGTAACCGTCGCAGGGGTTCGCGACGGGGACGTGCCAAGCAGGCTCCGGCCCTTCCGCGGCCAGGCTCCACATAGTAGCCGAGAACCCGCCAATATTGGACATGTGGCACACAGGCCTTGTTCCGTCGTCTGTGCCATCGTATATGCTGACCGTCGAAGTCTGCGGGCACCCCATTTCCATGGAGCTGGACACAAGGGCCAGCGTGTCGGTCATGGCCGGGAAACTGTTCAAGCATACTTTCCCCGACGTGTCCGTCGAGGCTTCGGACGTGATGCTGCGCAGCTACTCCGTACAGCTCTCCCAGGTCCATGGACAGACCCAGGTCATCGTTCGCTTTGGTGACAGGGAGGCAACCCTTCCCCTTTAACCAAGGGGTCGTCACCGACGCTGCTGGTCCGAAACTAGATTCACACACTGGGCGTTCGGTTGCCGGAGTACCAAGAGGCCGTCCTACATGTGGTTAAACACGTCCCAATCCTCCTGACTGATTTCAACTCCCTGTTCCAACCGGGGGTGGGTACTTGCTGACACGACGGCTAGCATTTATGTTCCTGAGGGAGCCCGGCCTCGTTTTTTCAAGCCTCGCCCACTGCCGTTCGCCCAGGAGCTGCAACGGTTACAGCGAGAGGGCATCCTGGAGCCCGTCAAGCCGTCTAAGTGGGCCGCTCCCATAGTTCCCGTCTTCAAGCGAGATGGCAGTGTCAGGATCTGCGAGGATTTCAAGGTTACCATCAACCCCGTCGCTACCGTAGAGAAATACCCGCTGCACGGCATTGAAGATATTTGGTCAGCATTGTCCGGGTGACAGAAGTTCACAACGCTCGACCTCAGAGACGCTTACCAGCAGCTGGTGCTCCAGGATGCCTCCCGGAATTATGTCTCGATGTCGACAACCTTGGGGCTCTTCCAGTACACGCGCTTACCGTATGGCGTGGCCTCAGTTCCGGCCATCTTTCAGAGCGAGATGGACAACCTCTTCAGGGGCATGAGGCACGTGGCAGTGTATTTGGACGACATCCTGGTTACTCGCACCGACGACGGGGACCACCTGTAGAACCTGCACAACATCCTGGCACGATTGCAGGGCGCTAGTCTCAAGCTCAAGCTGAAGTTCAAGCGTTTTCCTGGCCCCCAGCGTTGAGTACCTGAGACACGTCATTTCCCAGCCTGGCCTATCCCCCAGCCCTGCGCTAAGTTGATGCTGGGCTCAAGGTGCCAAAGCTCCACAACAAAAAGGAGCTTCAGAGCTACCTCGGCCTCATCAACTTCTACAAGAGTTTCCTGCCGAACCTGTCGGCGCATCTACAGCCCCTCCATCTTCTACTTCGAGATGGTCAGCAGTGGACCTGGAAGGAGGAGCAGGAAGTGGCATTCCAGCGCAGCAAGGAGCCAATCACCAAGGCTCCAGTGCTGGTGCACTTCGATCCGGACGCTGGTTGCCCGGGGACTGTTTCCGTAGCGGACCACGCCCCACGATGTCACTGGCCGTGCCTCCTGTGAGCTCGTGCTGAGTCGGATGGTCAAGACACCCTTGGACGTCCTGCATATGGACCTGCGGTCCACAGCACTCCTGAGACAGCTGAAGCAGAAGCTGGCTGCTGACCGAGGGTGCCGTCCCGGACCTTTGCCGGAGTCGGGAGCTCCGGTCTTCGCCAAGAATTTCCGTCCTGGTCCAGCCTAGTCCGCCGAACAGGTGCTATCTCCTGCCAGCGCCTCATCACTGCTCATCCGCATGCCGGACGGCAACACGTGACACCGGCACGCCAACCATGTCCGGCCTCGCCTCGTGACCCAGCCTGCAACCTTGGGTGCCACTTCAGAAGGCCAGCCCGCAGGGGGGCCAACGGCAACACCGGTCGCTGCCAGCGAAGCACCAGAGGCTGCAAGCGTCGCCAGTTGTGCGGCGCCCGTTGAACCACTACCAAATTCGGCGCCATTTTCGAGGCCGGTCAATGCTGACCCTCCGGACGGAGCGAGACTGGCTCAGGGAGCACCCGACCTTGCCACACCCGGATCGTCAACACCTGTGCCCAGGCTGTGTATTTGACAGCAGAAGCCGCCGGACCGTTACTCGCCTGGTTAACAGGCCCTTTTTTGTTTTTTTGCGTGGACAAACAAACTGGGGTGTAAGGGGATGCGACGATCATTTTACGTCACCCCGGCTATATTCTTCGTTGGCCCGCTAGGCTCAGTGGCCCACCGAAGCTCGGTGGGCAAAAGTGGTTCACCGCATGTAAAAATGTCACAGTTTCGCCCTAAGGGCGAAGCAATGAATGCGATAGCAACACAGCAATGTCATATGAAGTAAGGTGAGCGGCTTTGGTAGCAATATGAATTGTAGTAAACATGAGCTGATTAAGTAAGCAGGTGTGCTGTGCCGTAAGTACACCGACATGAAGAGAGACTCGATGACCACGAGAAGGCGCGTGTGAAACGGTGGTGTTGATGAGAAGCGCTTCCCGTGGGCAGCGCGTGCAAAGGGACACACCTGTAGCGCTGCACTGCCGATCCGGGCAGCATTGCATGTGTAGCGTGCGTTGGAAAATGTGGCCCGACTATTACTAACTGAATGAACAAGCGTGGTGTGAGCGCGCACAAACAAACATAAATAGATCACACTGAATGACTGCAGACAACGACTGTCAAAACGCTGGCAGCAAGCCCATACGCCGTAGCGGGCGAAGGTACGTGCGGTCTATCGCTATAACGGAAACTGAGCGGCGAATGCATGGCGCATAAAGGTCAGAGCCGTGTGGAGATAAGAGACGGTGCGGACGAGCGACGAGCGCCGTTGTTGGCAGAGTAGAAGTGCCCCCCCCCCCCCCCGCTCCTTCCGGCGCTGGCTTCCCGCTTCCTTGCTTGCGCGTGGGAGATTGAGTGCGTTCGCTCTCCGTGATAGCGCGCGTCCCCGCACGCTTCCGCTTGGGCATACGGCGCGCGGCGAAGATTTTATCTATAGGAAACCTCACGGCGACGGCAGAAATCCGGTTGGAGTGTCCATATAATTGCTATCGAAATAATAAACATCGAGAGCACAGCTGCTAGGCTGTCAGTCATCATTCACCACGACCACGCTGCGCGTCGTCTCTGGAACGGAGGTTCCTCGTCCCCCCTCCCCCCGTCCCCTGCGTCGAGCGCAGGCGGGATCGCTTGCGCATCCCGTACTGATGAACCGCAAGTACCCCGCGGAACATAATACGCTCTGTCCTTTTTGCAAAAGGGAAAAGGGCACCCTGCCGCACATCTTGGCCGAGTGCACAGAACTCAAGACCCCCCCCCCTCCTCCCCTTCCCGCAAACACCTCCAATCCCCAACCCCTTGAGCGATCGGAGACCTTGTTATCCAGCCCCGCCCTACCGATTCAGCTCGCACTGACGGACAGGGGTCAGGAGCTGCTGGGAACATATGGGTCCCGTAACTAGGGAACCACCCCGTCTGGTGCCTGTGGGCACCACCAATATATTTTGGGCCCTATAAATGTTTATTCATCATCATCATCCCCCCCCCTTCGTTCACGGTCCGGGGCGGATCGTGACAGCCTTATTGTAAGATATCTAACCACTGCCGACAAGATTCTGCCACGTTGTCATTACGAAATGTTGTACCGTGCATAATACTAAAAGGAGACATTACTCAGTCACTGACCGTTTATTCCACCTTCCTCTTCTTTTTTTCAGCCGGCTATATGGACGCGCCCTTTAATGGACCTGCAGTCGGCAGCGATGCCTTATATAACATATCCCCTCTTGCAAAAAAAAAACAATAATAATATACGCATGAATAAAATAAAAAACAAGAAAATAACGGTTGTTCGTCCGTTACTGCCTAACGTAGTCCTGCAGCTTTTTCCGCGTCTTCTTGTTACGGGCGCTTCTTCTCACACGTGCTTCGCATCACGGCAGATTAAATGAATCTTGTTGCGTGCACTCTGCAGCAGGTGGTTCAGGGTTGACGGGGGGCATTCTCATAGTTATCTGCGCTTGGCGTGCCAGGTTGTGAAGGATGATTTACAGCTGTAATAGCGGAATAATCGGATGCCGGTGACCAGTTCATGACAACAGAGGTACCGAACTTCATTTTGCTGATAGCTTAAGGTGAACGGCCGCTAATTTGGAAGCATTCCATACACGCCCATCTTCGAAGAGGTAAGAGGCGGGTCAACGCTTCTCAATAATTTCCTCGGGTGAAGAAAACTGTGAAGTTCGCATGAACTGCAGGGAATTCAACCCGCACGTAATCACCAACGACGAAGTTGGGTTCCTTGGCACCGCGCTTTTCATCGATGTAACTCTTCGACTTGATTTGCTTGTTCTTGATGCGCTCTCGCAACTCCTGCAGTGCCTTTGAAGGGTCCGTGCTGAAACAATTGTCAGGCAATCCTACAATGTCGAGTCTGGTTCGAGGTTGGTGTCCATGAAGAAGAACAGCGGGTGCAACACCAGTAGTCGCATGAGGCGTACAGCGATATGTTTGCAGGTAATCAAGCATCTCTGTTCTCATATCACGGCGTTCTAACACGGCCAATTGAATATATGACTTTAATATGCTGTTAAATTTTTCAACCAAACCATTAACTTGCGGCTAATACACAGAAGAGCTGTAATGCGTGATTCCGCGCTCTGTGGGGAATTCTTCAAAATTCGCTGAAGAAAATTGTGGCCCATGATCGGATAAGAAACCGCGTGGATATCCTTCTCTTGCAAAAAGTTTAAGTAGAAATTTCTTCACTGTAGACGTTGTCGCATCTCGTACGAAAGCCATCTCTGGCCACTTGCTGTAATAGTCCATAACTGTAATGGCGAAACGGCAGTCGGCTGAAGCTTGCGTGAAACGTCCCACAATGTCGATAGCGACTTTTTCCCAGGCTTTCTCGGGAAGAGTGACGGGCTGCATTGGAGCTGCAGATGTACGCGCGAATTTGTAGCATGACTGGCAAGTTACACATGTGCGCACAAGTTCTTCCATGTGATTATCCATGCATGGCCACCAATACAACTCTCCAAGACGAGCTTTGGTGCGACTAATCCCTGGGTGTGTACTGGGATGTAATAAACCGCGCAGCCTGATTTATTACATCCCAGTACGACTATCGGCCAAGTCTTAGAAACTTCAAAACATCCCTCCACATCCAATCATTAGGACATCGCCGAAAAAATTCACGCTTATGCCTCTTTCAAGAGCTCTATTACAATTTCCCACAATTACGCGACACGCTTCTTTTGCCACCCAACCGTGCTTCACGCCGTCTCTCAAACAACCTCAGTCTTCAACGTCTTCACGGCTCTACAAAATTGAAAGTTGAAAGGAGCGTAACCAAAGCAGCGTGGTCTGTCCGCAAAATGAAAGGTCGGCCCCACAGGTAAAGGTGCCAATGCTCGCAGGCCCAGACGCAGGCAAGGGCCTCGGGTTCACCGACTGAGTTCTTCCGTTCATGCGGTTGCAGAGTACGTGAGGCGAAAGCGACAGTTTGCAGTGACGTTTCGTTATCCTGCTGCAGTGCAGCACCTAATTCATATCCTGAGGCATCAGTTGTAACGTACATAGGTAACTGAGGACTAAAAAAATTACACCATCTTCCCGTAGGGGAACCCTGAGTAGTATGCGAAGCAGCCATGGGGTCGACTCAAGGTAGTTATCAGCTGTATAAACTTGGACATGCAGCAGCACCAGCAACGCGCAGAACTGTTGTCGACGCCGTTGGCGTTTTGCCCGCGTTCGCACCGAACGCGCGCGGCGTCGGTGAGTGTTGCCGGTGCCTCTGGGGTGCCTACCGTCGCGTCTCTAACCTAAGCTGCTTTGCATTATCGCGCGCGGAGCCGCAGGTGTTGCCATTCGTTGCGCAATCCGGAGAGGAGAGGAGCGTCGTAGAGGAGAGGAGGAATGTCGAGAGGAGATAAGACAAGGAGAGGAGGGGGAGAATGATGCGCATGCGCAGTAGGGGTGTGGACGCCGCATGGCGGAGGGAGGGAGGGAGGGAGGGAGTGAGTGACATAGCCCCGACCATAAGATGCTTCGCATCTAAAAGGTGAACTTGGCAAGTTGTTATCAGAGTTTTCAGCTGCTCCAAGCCGCTTTGTGCAGGCGCAGTCCAAGCTAACGGCGTAAGTTGCAAAGCACGCATTGGCTCCACAACATCAGAAAAACGCGGGATGAACTTGGAGTAGAAGCCTGCAAGTCCCAGCAGCGAGCAAAGTATATTGTATCGTGCATAATGCTCAAAGGAGACATTGTTGTTGTTGTTGCCTCAAAACATTGCTCGTACCCAAGAGGGGGATTGGCCACAATGGATAAAATAAAACATACATTGTTGCCTCAAAACATGGCCCGTAGTCCGTTTATTCCATCTTCCTCTTCTCTTTTTCAGCCGGCTCTAAGCACGCGCCCTCTAATGGCGCTGCAGTAGGCATCGATGCGTGACATAACAGAAAGCTGCTTTCAGCGGCAAAAACCGCCGCTGAAACGTCGCACGTACAGTCATTTCTGATTTCATCACACGATGTCGTGCGTACAGTATCATTCCTTTATGCTAGTGCTCGGGGTGGGGGGGCTCGTAGTTCGAGTGGTTTTGGTCAATCTCCCGTAGTGGGTGAGCTGGTAAGCGCCGTGGTACAAGATATGCGCGCTATAAGGTGCGAGCGAGCGAGCACGCGCCCCTGCAAAGCTGGGACTTCGAACAGCGCGGTGGTTTTCACGGTTACCATGATGCCTCTACATCTACGAGATGCTACAAACACAGCTGTATGTGCGTCTCATGAACCTCCCGACATGATCGTGGAAGCTGGAGGTAAGAAGGAGTACAAACGCGGCCGGTTTCTCGGAAAGGTATGCAGTTGGTAATGTGGTGTTGTGCCTCTATGGGCTGGGATGGGCTGCCTTAGAACCGTCACAAGCTGTGGCCGCGTTGATGTGCATTCTGATATGAACTACATACGCTCCGCAGTGTACAACGTTGGAGTACGGATATTACAAACACCCATTTTGCAATTATAATCCGTATCGGACTATTCGCGCCCCCAAGTAAATGGTGCCCTCCTGGTGACCGTGCCGCGAAACAGCCGATCCAGGTTCAGGCTTGGACCAAAAGAGGGTCTCCTATCGCGGCATGCGCTGAATGCCTCGTAGTTCTCAAGTCGTCGTGATGCCACCGCGCACAACCCCGAAAATAAATGAAGACGGATTTGCAGTGACTTGTTTTGTGTACCATTATGTGTGTAACCGCAGTGGAAAGAGCAATGTATGATTTTTTTCCCTAAGGAAGCAGACGACGCGCATCAGAGAGCGACTTCGATAACAAACTTACGCATTGGGAAACGTTCACTGACCCTATGCTGGTTTGTTCGAAACACTTCACTCGGGACGACTTCTTTCTTCCCGGAAAATAGTCCATTGTTTTGTTTATATTTATTTAAATATCTAGCAGGCGTTTCAAATCACGGAGTGTACTTTGTTTCTAGGCAGGCACTTTAATAGATTATAGTGATGTACCATAAGGCTTCATTTGGTTTTGTTTGCTTATGTTTTTCTGCCCCACCATTAATATTATTAATGCTTTAAGCAGTAGGAATATTCTCACTGGTGTAGCTTTGTCTGGAGGCACGGTATCAGGAATGATAACTACCTCAAAAGTCATGAAGTTCATCATGACCCACATTATACCGCAAGGCAACATATCGTTTTCATAGCATGCGTTTAGCGGTGCAAGCAGGAGATGCTGTTTTCTCATTCAATGCGACGAGTTGTCAGTTTATTTGCTGACAAGAAACTTGGAAACAACTGCAAACAGTGCTCGTTCCAGCTCTAGAGCGTTCCATCTGCGCACAGTGCCACTAGCTTGCTTTCCGACACTGTGCACACCGCTAAACTCCATTACAATTAGTTCAATTCGTTTGTCAGTCATGCATTTAACGAATGCAAGTGGCTGTGACCAAAAGAGAACCCTCGCTAAATTTTGGAAACCTATTGGATGAAACTCAACTGAGTTCGATTGGTTGTTATTCAATTCTCACGTTTAGCCGGGGTTCCTACGGGTGGCAGGTGTCTGCCATGTTCCCAATGCCGGGCCCTACATGGACACTGAGTACTGCGAGCACGAACAAGCGCCAGTCATGGGACGCAGACGACCTTATCACACGCATCAGCTAACCATAAGAGGAAAGGTGCACCCGACTCACAAGCGGAACTCTCATTTTTTTAATCACGAGACGCACTTAGCAGGTAACATTGCATATCTTAGCCTCGTTCTATCAGTGTAGAATATCCGTATTTAGCTTCTGAAAGCACGGCAGACGTGCTTTCAGCATGAGTTTCAGACGCGTTAAATATTCTGAGCAGCTTTATGTCATATACAACACGAATCGAAGTGCGAATTTACCTATGAAGGTCAAAAATGGTTAAATATCGTTCCTGTACCCGGGGAGCAACGCCGTGAACAAGTGATTGCACATTTCGGAGAGGCCCGCTACGCACAAACAGTTCCATTTTTTAACTTCCGGCTCGCTTGAAAGGCTCTTTATTCTTTAAGATAGAATGCGGCTCACTGCTGAAGCGAGCACCAACAGCGCAATCATTTCCTTGGTTTCGTCACTGAATTTCTTGAGACCAATCTCGCTAAGGTGATCGGCAGCAAGGATCGTTTCGGCTTGTATGAAACACCTTGATGCGACGCCATAAACGATAAACGTGAGCACTGCACCAAGAGCCACCGTGAACCTTGATGTCCTAGTCATGTTTGTTTATTTATACTGTGTTCTCCGCACAAATAACGGATTCTGGAGTTGCCAATAGCTTGCCGCTGTTGGCCAAGGTTGTTCTTGAGCAAACCGTAGTGCACGCCCTTGCAATTTCTTAAATAGCTCAGGAGCGTAGACCACACTAAAGTACCTAGATGTCCGAAAAGTAGCGACAACAGCCAACGGGGCCTCGTAGTTTGTGCCAATTAAGAAAAAAATACTTTTTTTGTGGGAGCGCTTCGCGGACCGGTTACATCAAGCGACTGTGTGACATTAGGCGGCCAATCCGTGAGTTCGGCGTCTCTTTTCAAGCCGTTCGCACCTTGCCCGTCGCGTGAACAAACAGTGAAGAACCCGGCATCTTCGAAAGCAGTTATCTTCATATCAACGCTTATCATATCAAAGAGCACGTCATGGTATAAATATACAAAAAATGCCGCAGTTTCTCCCGAAATGCAAAGCATCTATTGCGATTGCAAAGTATTAGACAGCTATAGAAGTCAGGACAGTAGCTTTATTGGCCGTATAAACTTGAAAACATTCGCTAACTAAATTAACAAGCATGGTGTCACGCACGCACAAGCAAACATGAACACATCTCACTCGATGAACGCCAAAACTCGCTGCCAAAACGCTGGAGTGAGGAACCGCGTCGTCAGCAATGAGCAAATTCACATTCCTGCTGCCTCTCGCTTTAACGCGAACCAAGCGGCGAAAACACAGCGCACACGAAGCTATTAGCACTCGGCACACTTTGTCCCCATCGCAGATCGCTTTCAAGATTGCGCCCGCGCGACCGCGCCATGCGCAGCAGCCGCAGGAGTAAAACGCCTCCCCCTCCTCCCCTCCCTCACTTCCTGCCGGTGCCTTGCGCGCCCGAGGTTGAGGCGCGATCGTCCGCTCACCATCGCACGCTTTCACTCACACCATCTCAATCATACAGCTTACGGCACGCGGCGACGATGTTATCGCCCTTAAGCTTTATGCGGAACGTCACGGCGACACCGACGGCAGAAATGCTCCTGGAGTGTCCATATAATTGCTGTCGCAATAAAAAGAAAATTTGCCAAATTGAATGAAGATCAATAGCACGTCTTACTTTAGCTATGTCATCCACCATAGCTGGTGCGCAACATTTTGAATGCACAGTATTTGCTTTTGTGTGCAATTTTTGGTAATATATTTCAGCTCCTCTGCCATATCTTAAAGTTTTCGTTCGCTGCAACGTTTTACAAAGCATCATTATATTTCGTATGGGCACCTGCAAATGATATATGAATAACATCGTTCATATGTAATTCACCCTCTTTTGCAGGGGGGTTTCGCCACATGTCACCTCGTCACGGAGAAACAGACGATGACTGACTACGCAGCCAAGATAATATGTAAGACCGTCCTTCTAACGCCTGGGCAGATGAAAAGGGTAACTATATCCAGGAGAATTGACTACTTTTCTGTCAATCAACGGACATTAAAAGAAATAATAAATCAGTTAAAAGGGGAACTATTACTTGAAATCTTTATTTTTGTTAATTTCAGTTTGTTTCATTCCTGGAAGTGAAAATTACGGCCCAATTTTGATTCCTTTTGGCTGTTTGCTACATGTTTATAAGGCCAGAGCCTTGTCAGTTTTTTCTTTCTCTCTTTCTTTCATGCACTGTTATTTTCTATAGCATAGGGGTCAATATGCTTTTCGCTACAGTATACAAGAAAGAGAAATCAAAGTGGAGGAAAAGACAACTGGTCGCATGTAGGAGTTGAAGCTACATCTTCCCCATTACGCGTGGGGTCTTTTGTATGCCTTTGACTTTCCGCGGCGGCATTCTTCCCCTCCCCATTTTTAGGCATGTGTGCTAGCGTAAAAGACTAGCCCAGGGAACATTGAACCAGTGCCACTCAGGGCCATGGCCACCAACCTATCGCTGCAAGTTTCTTTCGCGCACTTCCATTTACACTTTTCCTTATTATTTCGGCATTGAAATGGCACATAATTTTCCCGATACTTATTCTGGATTCACTGCCTGTTTGCGTTATGCGGTTGTAACAAAAGAAGAAGCCGAGCCCCTTGCTTTCCCTCATTTTCTTCACACTGGGGCCTCTGTGATGCCGTAAAAGTTATCAAAACTTGCTTAATGCAGTCCTTGGCAGTTTCTTCTTAAAGTGTAGTCCTTACTTACCAATTAATTGTTACTAGGCACGAGCAGATGCCGTCAAAATCTATTACGTCACAGCGAGCTGCTGCGACAACCTAAAGCGGCGTCACTACCCATCTTTTAAGGCTTACAAACGGGGACTGGTCTCCTGGTAAGGGTGGCTTTTTTGGCGTTGCGGATTAGGCCTATCACCTCCTTGGCCTTCTTGCGTAGCGAACACACTTTTCGGTGTTATGGATTGTGAAAAACAGCAAAAAGGTGTTCTGACAGGTGACCTAAACATCTGCTTTCTTTAAAGCATGAATGGTTTCAAAGTGGGCTATCTAGTCAACTTCTGTAACCCTTGTTGAAGCTGAGGCACTAAACAATGCACGTAACGCTAAGAAATATGATTCAGACGATGAAGCGCAATTCATAGCATCAGAGTCCTTTTTCATCATTGCCCGTGCTTGGTTGTCGTGCGGTTTTTTGTTGATGTTAGCACTAAATTTTGCGAATTCGTGATTCATGGAAGTTTGGCGGCGCGCCTGCTATGCACCGAAATGTCATCGCGGCAGCGAAATTTCCAGACCCCGAATCGAATCGGCGAGCTTGAGATGGGAGCTAAAACGCGTAACCCGCAACACTACTGAAGCATAAGCATTCGCGTACCACACGCGAAACCGCCCTGTGAGTTTTAGTTTTGGTTATCAACTATCGATACTATGCTGTTGTTCCAACCTGCGTTTGTTGTGTGCAGATTACGAAAGAAATCGACATTCACAGACGCCTGCGCCACCCCAACATTTTAGGCTTGATCAGCTCTGTCGAAGACAAGCACGTCGTCTACATAACCCTCTAATACTGCAGCCACCAGGTATGTATTGCTTTCCGCCCTCAACCACGTTGCTGCATGCGACACTAGCTGTCGTATTACATGATGTCCTTCCACACTATGCTAGCAGTATAGGTGCTCCACAGGACATGGCGGGCAGCGCCGCTTCTCGGCTCAAATAGTCAGTGCTTATCATTCACGCCATAGAGTTGGTTATAATAACTCTGTGACTGACGCACGACGGTGACTCCCTAGATAAAATTTTGGCGTTGAGGGCGTGTTTTGTGGGCAGCCTCTCGTAATAGGATTTCACGAAGCGCTTTTCTGACGACCACCAACGTCTTCTGCCCAGTGACGTTCATTGCTATAACTTTACCTGGTAGAGCAAACACCCGTAGAAATCTGTTTTGCTGTCAATGAAGCACACGCGAACCCAAAAAGTAATGCAACATGGCCGTGGTGCACTGTTGCCAAGTTTCTTGACAGAGGCCTCCGCAATGCCTGTCATGAAAGGTATAGGGGAAATTGGTCGTGCATTTGGGCCGCGTATAGAGCCTAGCTTGTGGTAGTGTATATGCATATCAAGTAGCCTCCGTGCAAAATATTGCGCGTGTCATAAAAGGCTCGCAAGAGTAATTGTTATGGATACCGAAGCATTAAAAAAAACGTCATTACCACTCGGCAGGAGCGGTGCATGACATCGGCGATTAGGGGCTGCGTCAACACCACTGCGATAGCACAGGCCTACACAGTCCGATCTATGACGTCATGCTACCTGGCCCGAAATTTCCATTGCCAAGGCTGACATGACGAAAGCGGTGACGTCAAAATCCCTGCTGCTTACGCGGGAGCATTCCTATTAGATTCTATTGCAGTGGGGCCACGTAGCATGACGTCATGGATCGGAGTGCGTAGACCTTGTGCTATCTAGGTGGTGTTGAGTGCGCGAGACTGCCTGCGACGCGCTGATAAATGTCCAAGCTACACGTACGCGTGCCGGCGCGCGAGAGCTCGCGCCCACGCGCCTTGCGTTAGCCGCGTCTTGCGAGTAATGGCGGTTTGAACCTACAAACCGCGCGTCAGTGCGCGTACAGTTGGCCCACATTTTCGCCTGGCAAGACATCTTTACGCGATGACAATCCCTGGAAGCGCCAGCACAGAAATCTTGACGTCGTAATTTACGCAGCGTTCATTCGCAGCGTGTTGCTCAGATCTCTTCGAGGGTTTGCGGACATAATCACGTTGTGCGATCACAATTCCAAGTAATGTTCGCTCTTATCTTCTCGGGGATCATATTATAGAGTAGAGTGGAAGCAGTCTATTATTGCGTCCTTCGTAAGCTTTTCTTAGTCGACAACATGGGTTCAGTCGCGCTTTAAGAGCTGTTCCTAAAGGCGTCCCTCACCCACTAGCGGTGTGCGCTGCTGCTTTTGTCGGCGCTTAGAACAATGCTGCTTTAGGCCACCATGTTTTATAATAGCTCTGAACTTATTCGCCGTCGGAGGTGAGCTTCCGCTAACCATGCCGCTCACCTTTTCATCGTAGAATCTTCAACATACTTTAAGAACTTGCAAACACGCAATAACAGAGACCTGTATCTTCTCGTTGCACAAACTGACGGCTACAGATGACAGCTTTTCAATCTGCGAGCTTTTCTTATTGCGCGCCGTCTGCCACTATAGTACCAGACGACATGCGCCGCTGAGCACCGTTGTACTGAGCGCGACACCACTTTTGCGTCATGATGCGGAGAATTGGCGAACTACGCCCCAGACGGGTCGGTCGGCACACCTGCTCCACTAGCCACTATAATCCTGTTCTTGCTATGCGGAGGCGTCTCGTTAGGCCTACAGGCCTCGAAATTGCTCAACAATCTCAGAAATTGGACGCGCTATGCGCTCCTAACTAACGTTTCAGGTGAGTTTAGAGAAAGCGAAAGCTCATTTCAATAGTTACTGGTGATCAACGCGAATGAGAACGTAGCCATCCCGAAAATTGACGCTGGAGCGGGAGCCATGGGAGCCGCCATGTTGAACAACACTATCTATTAGCGTGCGTAAACATGATATGTCTGTGCTCGCGCCGCGCCTCGACGCGTATGATCTGTGCTGCATTATCTGAGCATGTGTTAGGCGCGAGCTTTCGCGTGCCGGCACGCGTATGCGTAGTTTAGCCTTAAGATGAAGATCGGGCTCTCCCATCTAAATACCTGTAACAGGACAATTCGTTTTTCTCGGCAATCATTGCACCAAATTTGACTAGGTTTTTGCTTTTAAAATAAAAGCTTAAAATCTTCTGACTGTTTGTTTCGAAATTTTTTATTTATGTCGTCAATTGTTTATTAAAAAATGTCAAAAATTGCAAATTTTCAGAAAAGTAAACTATCAAGTTTACAACTCTAACTCTGAAATCAAAAATGATATCACAATTACGTGAATTGCATCTAATAGTACATCTCAAGCGTACAAAACTGACGTGTTAAACATGACTCTAAAAAAATTATAATATAAAAATACAACTTCTGCAGAACCCTTGTACATAACGTAACGAATTAAGGTAAGATATAATTGACACCAAAAATTTCTCCGCTTTCAATGATCTAATGGATATCGTTTACTGAACAGTGATATCTGATCTTGAAGCAGAGATATCAGTGTATAAACTTCGTGCTTATGTTTTTTTGAAAAAGATATTTAAAAAATTCAAAGCCTAAATCGAAATTCGGCTTCCAACTGTCACTAGAATTTAACTTGAATTTAACTTGAACAAATGCGACAAATTTCATTAAAATTGGTCCAGGGGTTATCTCACAAAAGCGTTTCCGCGTTTTACAGGTATTTGAATAGGCCGCGTTGGAGTTGGGCCGGAGCTAAAGCTTCTCTGAAGGCGACGGGCAGAGACGAGATATGCGCCAACCACTAGGTGCAATCGTGTATAGGTGCAAGGTAAAGGCTGCTACTAAAAAGATCAGAGAATTACCAACCATGCAGTGTTAGTAATATTGCTTCTGTAGCATACAGAATTTGTTTGTAACAAATTTAGCCATAGCCAAAGTAAAATTTCCGTGCAGTTGGCCCTTAACCCCTCTATTGCTATGTACGAATTCGGTTTATGTTTTCGTTCCGGGTAACGGCACTCGACGACGATCTCAGTTAATCGGCGGTACCTTTGGTCTCTTCGATGGTATACTGATGTTGGTTCAATTTCTGGTATGATGCCGTTTAAGCTGCACTTGTGCAACAAATGGTTGATATTTTCTAAAAATGAACACTAAAATATTATCTACATTGATCTTCAAAACCGACCGCACTGTTAAAGACACAGCGCTTTCTTTCTCGTCAGAATTAATTCAGGATAATTGGGTGGAACCGAAGTGGTTATTGAGAATCTCCTTAGAAATCTTCCAACGGGATGTCTTGAATGTTCTTTATATAACTGACAACCATGGAACTACCGCGCTTTCACAGCCTGCGCTCTACACCTTGCGCTATTTGAATTGAATTCTTGGGTTTTACGCGCCAAAACCACGATTTTATAATGGCGCACGCCGTAATGGGGGACTAAGGATTAATTTGGATCACAGGTCGATCTTTCACGTGTTCCCCAATGCACGAGACACGGGTGTTTTTGCATTGCTGTCCCCGTCGAAATGCGACCGTCGCAGCCGGGATTCCATCCCGCGACTTCGTGCTTAGCAGAGCGACAGCATAGCTGCTAAGCCGCCGCGGCGGGTACACCTTGCTCTACAGTTCAATCATTACTACTCCGCCAATACGGAAAGCGTTTGTTCTGTTCCATCGTAGTTAGCTTTGGCCTGTCGTGCCGTTACATATTGCCACCTAGTGTTTTGGGGAGAAAGCACACGGAGAAGACGAGAAAGTAGAGGATCCGACTGAACGGTTTTGAGCCAGGACTAAACCACCTTATCACCTTGTTCGCCTTGTCGTCCAACCGCGTGACAAAACTGGTGGAGGTGCTGGGTACGACGACGACGACGCATTCCATGCACAAGACCCCGTACAGCAGCAGGAACCCGAGTCCTACGTCTGTGAACAGCCCAGTTCACAGAGCAATCCGTCGACAACGAGGCTTACCGCCAGAGACACCAGGACAGCCTGCTATGACGTCGTCTCATATCACCACGGAAGTTCCGACGCCTCTTCCTACGACATATTGTACCCTTCTGAACCCGCTGCCGCCCCCTGCCTTTCACGGAGATTTATATGAGGACGTGGATGACTGGCTGAGTGAGTTTGAACGCGTCGCTGCGACCAACTGCTGGGATGATGCCACAAAACTCCGGCGCGTGTACTTAGTTTAAAGGACGCAGCCCGCACGTGGTTCCAAAATAGGGAAGACGCGTTAACATCCTGGCGTGAATTCCGACATCACCTTCTGGAGTGCTACAGGAACACCAACCGCCGCGAACGCGCTGAGCGTGAACTACAATTCCGCGTTCAGATGCCGAATGAGTCCGTCACCATGTATGTTGAAGATATGACTCGACTTTTGAAACGAGCGGATCCTGCTAAGCCAGAGAACAAAAAGTTACGCCACCTGATTCGTGGTGTGAAGGAGCAACTTTTTGCTGCTCTGGTGCGAAGCCCTCCAAAATGTGTGGCCGAGTTCCTCCCTGAAGCTGTGACGATGGAGAAAGTTCTTCATCAGCGGTCTGCCCTCTTCGACCGGCAAGTGAATGCCACGTCAGCTCCCGAATTGTTGGCCACCTTCGGGAGCAGTAGCACCCAATGGGTTCGCGAAATTGTTCGCTCTGCCGTCCGCGAGGAAATGGAGAAGCTGTACCGAGTGAGACAGCCAATGGTTGGCTCGATCACCAGTGTTATCCACGATGAGGTTCAACAAGCACTGCACAGCCACCGATACCCACAGATGCCCAACGTGATGCCCATTTATGCGGGACCGGCCCCCATGTTCGCAGATATTCAGCCCCGTACGTATCCGGACTGCTTGGGAAACTCCATGCCTGTTTCTCGCCCCGCAGTCTCAATTCAGACGACGCCGCGAGGCGCAATTTAAGCTGCGCACGCTGGCTTGGACGTCTACGGTCGCCGTGCACCCCCGCGGAAGTCTGATCTCTGGCGCACGTCGGACAGCCGACCCCTCTGCTACCATTGCGGTGAGGCCAGTGACGTCTACCGCGAGTGTCCGTATCGGCAACTTGGGCTGCGCGGTTTCTCCATACTCCCTTGGTCTCTCTCCAGAGACCAAGAGAAATTGATGAGTATCTGGCCCAGCAACGGGTACCTTTCACACGACGTCAATCTCGGTCACCATCTCCGAGGCTACCCTCACCCATTCGGCCACGTTTCGGGGCGACGGCACAGGGCCGCTCGCCAAGCCCCCGTCGGGAAAACTGAAGGCAGCGGCCTTCGGGGTGAGGTCGCTGGAACTGAAAGTGCGGAAGACCTCTAATCGACGCTTGCACGGAATGTCGCAGATTCACTGAAAACGGCAGGTTCTACGCTTGAGGAAGACAACACATTGCTCACATCCCCGTATGAGTGCAGTGGCTAAGAATCGCCGGTTACCCCATCTGAACTTGGTGACCGAGTCTCGCTTGGCATACCTGTGCTGATAGACGGTCTACAGGTCAGCGCATTGGTGGACACAGGTGCCGATTATTCAATTATCATGATGGCGGTGAGCCGCCGGCCGCGCCGACGGAAAGCGAAGCCTCGTTTTCGTCGCCACCAGGCGACAATGTTCCCGATAGAACAAGTGCACTCGCTATGGTTTTTTCCGGTTTTTATTAATGACATTCAGCACTCACCGAGCCGCCAGTTTGCTGCTGCAGGGGCATCAGTAGGGGATTTGATGAAGGCGACATTGATGGGACAGCTGCTCGAGAAAGGACTGGCCTCTGGGGCACGCCAAGATACTTTCCGAAAGCAGGATTATATATATAATCCGAGGGCGAGAAATGCAGAGACCACACGATCGGCTTCTCTGGCTCTTTTGCCGTTTTATCATCGGCAGAGCACTGAGCCATTGCGAACGCCGGGACTCATCGCGCGGCACCACATGAAAGGACACAGTCGGGTCAACACTGTCACTGCCCTTGAACAAGCGCCTTGCGTCGTTGATACAGCCCGCAACACTACACACGCGGGGAATTTTCTGGCTGTTTCCCGCGAAGTCAACGTTTTTCGAGCCACGCAACACGCAACCAAACACTGCAACACTGTAGAGCGGAACAGGCGCACGCGGTGATGCATAGAGCAAAAACGAAACTATCACAACCACATGGAACGCCGCTCCATTTTTTCTTATTAATTATTTAATTTTGCGCTAAACTTCTACGGCCGCGCTTGAAACGGCTTAAAAAGTTGACAAATGCTGTTTATGTACGTTTAAGGTGTATTTCATTTTGCGTTTTATTACCAGCGATAAATCGCTCTCGACCGTTCGCGCCCAGGCTGCGTTTGTGTCTCCGACGTCACGAAAGTGTAGTGCGGGAAATTCGAAGGGGCGTCAGCACCTATCATTAAGTTTTTCGCTATGTTCTTGCTTATTAAACCTCTGTTCGCAGTAAGAATGGTATGTCTGTGATCGTGATAAGATAATCTACCATTAAAGCGGAACTTCCGGTTTCTCTTTGGTGTCCTTTTGAGGAGGCTGCTGCTGACCAGACGACAATCGATGGAGCAGCAGACGGCAGACTTCTGGCTCAGGAACCGGAAGTCGCACCGGCGCCCAGGAGACATGTAAGCCCGCTTTCTAAACTAGCCTCGCACGCCGAAAACTCCAGCGGAGATAAAACACCAACTAGAGAAGGTGAAGAACCGAAGCCCAAGCCGTCGGCCGGAGGTAATGGGGGCAAAGGAAAGCCCAGGGACAAAGACGAAGCCGAAGCCGCATGCAATGGCAAAGGAAAACAGACGAACTCGCAGCCCCGTCGCGAAGGAAGAGACGACGAATAGGCGAAAGGCGAGCCACCCGAGGAGCCGGGACAAGACGAGCCGAGAGCAGACGAAAAACTACGAGACGCATCGAGCAAAAAGGCCGAAGAAAAGTCACAGCGGGCTTCCAAGGGACAGCCGGCGAGCGCGGACAAGGAGCCCGACACCAAACTGAAGCAAGACGATGAGCAGAAGCCAACAAAACCAGACGGCAACGAGGAAAACGGGGACAAAGTGAAATCCAAGGACGAATCGCCGCAGCCGGGCCAGGAGTCGAAGCCGAAGGCGGGGAACGAAACGGACAGCGCGAAGCCGGTGCCAAAGACGAGCGAGAAGTCCATATCGGGAGAAGAAGCTACGGATTCAAAGTCCAAAGAGGAACCTAAGGAGGAAGACAAGCCTATCCAGGGAAACGATAAACCCGGGGAAGGCGTCGCCGAAGGAGAGGAACCGAAACTTCCCGGAGAAGAGACAGGTCCCAGCAGGAACGCTACAAAGACCGCTACGAAGGCGGCCGAAGCCGAGGAAGACAGGCGGACGAACAAAATCAAAGGGGAAGAGGAGGTGGAGGACGTACACTGCATTAAACCTGGTAAGTGATCGACTGCCCTCTCCGTTCTGTTTTTACCGATGGAAAATGCAAAGGGAATTCATTTTTATGCTGTGGATCTTGATTCGTCTTCACGTAAAACAGGCTGTATATATTCGTGTCAGTATATAGTGCTCTCGGCCATTCTTGACATTGCTCTATGGAAGCCGCCGACTTCCTGGCTATAGTTCTGCAGTCAGTGGAACCATATAGCTTCGCCCCATTCCCAGCCTGACCTCACTACAGGCCTTGAATGAGTGTTTCGTCGGTATAAATATCTTAAACGTTGAAGAAACGCTCCTTGCATCAGGTCACTGACAGTAAACTGGGCACCGGTGGAACGTTACGCCTATTGCTCATCACCGACGCACTTAAACGTAAAAAAAACTGACACAGCAATGCAGGCTCACATCGACAAACTTTTTACGACACGTGCCGTGTTGCGGAGTGGCTGGACCACATCAGGGAGCTTAAAGCTTTGCCCATCGGAATATAGGGCACCCAAACCGCCGGGAGTATAAAAAAACGCAAAAGAAGCACAAAGAATAAACGCAAGCGGCTTTGAGCAGCACCCTGTAAATGACAAACAGCACTTAACGAACGAAAACCCTTCGTGAATTTGCCAGCAGATTTCCTGTTGATAATGCCTGACAGCCCGGTTTCACATTCTTCTCTTTTGTCTTCTGTGGCATTGTCATGAATATTTCTATGCAGGCGTGGATAAGAGAACATTGCAAAGAAAACAAGGCGCCATCGAGTAACACTATTTCATCGGGCGCAAGTATGGACAGCTAGGGGCGATGTATCATCGGTGCACACTAAAGGGGGGGGGGGGGGATTGGAAAACGGACTAGGTGGAGCGGACCATTGTGTTGCTGCCTGCCCTTTTGCAATGAAGTACGCAATAGAACATTGCGTGTTGTTCGATGTCATGTAGGGAAGAAGAAGATGAAAAGAAAAACGGCCCTACTTTTTTTTTCTTCTTACACGGCGCAAAGTGCAATGCCATTAGAGCCGCAAGTTTCTGGTCCGCTGAAAGCGAATTCCCGAACGCCTCAGAACGCGTTGCCCTTTGATCGCGAATTTCGTCACACGCTGCAGCAGGGTAGCGATGACTTCGCAGCGCGTCATTCGCGTGTTGCGGTGAGGCGAGAAATGCAGCCGCAAGCTCAAACAGGCATCGCGAGGCTACAGTGGAAACTGAAAGTGCCTTTGGTCACGTCGGAAGGTCGGAATGAATTGAATTGAATGCTCGGGGTTTCACGGCGCAAAAAAACACGGTTTAATTATGAGGCGGTCGTAGTGCTTGGGGTGCTCCAGATGAATTTTGACCACCTGCAGCCAATGCACAGTACACCCGGCGTTTTTTTTTCTTCTTTTTTTCATCTAAATGCAGTCGCCATGTTCGGGATTCGATCCCGCGACCTCGTGCTTAACAGCGCAACGCCATATCCACTAAGCCTCAGCGGCGGTCAGGTTGTTAACTCAGAAGAGTTGGTAATTCGTACAAAACCCAGAAAGCCCGAACACCGTACCACATAAAAAAAGAAGAAAAATAACTCGTACTTCTCTACTGCCCATGATGAGTACAATAGTACAACAAAAAAAAGCTACGAAATGTAATTTGAGTAAGAAAATTTGGAATAGCCTCGTCATTATTTCATTATCAATTGGTTTGCTCGATCAGCTGCCCACAAACTAAAAACCTTGCTCACTCGTGTGAAAAAAAAATGCTACTACGGACTTTGCGTTATTTATAGTGGGCTTAAATCCGAATTTTGAGGTATGGAACTCCGCGTATCAAAAATGATACGTTGGGTTTTGCAGGGCCAAACTTGCGAAAG
Organism: Dermacentor silvarum; assembly: GCF_013339745.2. Classification (NCBI taxonomy): domain Eukaryota; kingdom Metazoa; phylum Arthropoda; class Arachnida; order Ixodida; family Ixodidae; genus Dermacentor; species Dermacentor silvarum. The sequence continues at coordinate 26,024,997 of NC_051155.1, forward strand.
TCTGCTGTGGACTGGGCTTCAACAAACAGGGCGCTCAACAAACTACAAAACCACAACAAACAGGGCGCTCTTGTCGCACTTGTTTCTTTTGCTTGTCTCCTCTCGGTAGCCCTCTTTTGAAACGGAGAGAAATTGTACTTGAAAACCGTATGTTCATTCACTTGACGAGAAAAAATCTCGCAGTTTCACCTGAAAGGCGTAGCATCAATTGCGATCGCAAAATTGTAAAGAGCTATACGGAGTAGGGATAGTAGACTAGTTTTATTGGCCGCATAAACTTGGACACATTCGCTTTCTAACTGAATTGACAAGCGTGGTGTCATCGCGCACAAGCAAACATGAATAGATCACACTGAATGACCGCAGACAACGACTGTCAAAACGCTGGCGCGGCCGCTGCAGCGGGCGAAGAAGCAGCTGTATAAACTTGGACATGCAGCAGCACCGGCAACACGCAGAACTGTTGTCGACGCCGTCGGCGTTTTGCCCGCGTTCGCTCAAAATGCGTGCGGCGTTGGTGACTGTTGCCGGAGCCTCTGATATAAATAGGCACTTAGTGCCGCAGCTAAACGTCGCCTCCCTTCCCTCCCCCTCCCCCCCCCTCCCCCACGGCCTCTCGCGCGTCGGAAGAAGGCGCGTTTGCTCTACATATATGGTGATTGTAAAGGAGGAAAGAGGCGCCTACTTCTGCAGCCCTTAAGCGAGCACGGCGCAGAACGCGCGTTTGTTCTCCGGCGCGCGTTCACTCCCCGTGAAAGCGCGCGCCCCTCGGGCCCTTTCACTCGCACATACAGCGTTCGGCGCGCGGCAACGATTTCATCTCCAGTGACGTCATACGGAACCTCACGGCGACGGCGACGCCGACGGCAGAAATCTGCTTTTGAGTGTCCATATAATTGCTATCGCAATAAAAGGATGACATTTCTGGGAGAAGGAAAAAAAGTTGTCGCAGTTTCACCTGAGAGGCGAAGCATCAATTGCGATAGCAAATTTGTAGAGAGCTATACGGAGTAATGATATCAGCTTTATCAGCTGTATAAACTTGGACATGCAGCAGCACCGGCAACACGCAGAACAGTTGTCGACGCCGTCGGCGTTTTGCCCGCGTTCGCTCAAAATGAGTGCGGCGTTGGTGACTGTTGCCGGAGCCTCTGATATAAATAGGCACTTGGTGCCGCAGCTAAACGTCGCCTCTCTTCCCTCCCCCTCCCCCCTCCCCCACGGCCTCTCGCGCGTCGGAAGAAGGCGCGTTTGCTCTACATATATGGTGATTGTAAAGGAGGAAAGAGATGCCTACTTCTACAGCCCTTAAGCGAGTACGGCGCAGAACGCGCGTTTGTTCTCCGCCGTGCGTTCACTCCCCGTGAAAGCGCGCGCCCCTCGTGCCCTTTCACTCGCACATACAGCGTTCGGCGCCCGGCGACGTACCTCCAGCAGCGGGGCCCACTCCTGCAGGAGTTCCGCCGCCTGGGCCTCCCCTGTGGCAAGGAGGAAGATCTCCTCTTCCCCGGCCGACACCACCTTTCTGCACTTCGAGTCGTCGTGGAGTTCCTTGACTCGTCAGGGCTCTCCGCACGCCTCTAAGGACATTTCTACAAGCGGGAAGGCCTCACGGCCTCCCACTCCACCCCGGGCCTGACCGGCCTGGCACAACACCCCTGCAGACTCTGCAGCACACCAAGGCCTTCCATCTCGGCCTGATACGTGCCGCCTATGCCTGCCGGTTTTGCTTCGCCCAGCCGTGGCGACTCCACTCTATCCCTTCTTTCGCTCCCACTTACCCCTCCCCGTTGGCGCTGAGCCGTGCTCCCTCAAGGGCTGCAGAAGATAGCGCCAACCTTTCCCTTTCCCTCAAGAACCACTTACCACCGGCGACGATTTCATCTCCATTGACGTCATACGGAACCTCACGGCGACGGCGACGACGACGGCGACGCCGACGGCATAAATCTGCTTTTGAGTGTCCATATAATTGCTATCGCAATAAAACAAAAAATGTCACAGTTTCGCCCTAAGGGCGAAGCAATGAATGCGATAGCAACACAGCAATGTGACACGAAGTAAGGTGAGCGGCTTTGGTAGCAATATGAATTGTAGTAAACATGAGCTGTGCGTTCGCTCTCCGTGATAGCGCGCGTCCACCGCACGCTACCGCTCGGGCATACGGCGCGCGGCGATGATGTTATCTATACGGAACCTCACGGCGACGGCGACGCCTACGGCAGAAATCCAGTTTAAGTGTCCATATAATTGCTATCGCAATAACACACAATAGTGAAAAACTTCCGCGTACTAAATTTCGCGACAAAATTTCAACGCCTGTGTGTCACTGGTATGAAGCCACTCAGCCACTAAGGCGAGAACCAGTCCCGCGGCAGTTTGAGCGAACTAGTCGCAGCTAGTCGCGGGGTACTTTTTCGTGTTTTGCGGGCTTTCTTTTATAGACTTAGAAGAAACTTTTATGTATCATGTAGTGAGCAACAGAAAGCTGGATCGAGATTTTCTCGCTGACACTTTAGCTCTGAGCGTAATATTTATTGAAGCTGATTATTTAATAACTAATTAAGCATATAGGTGACATACAAAAAAGTCTGACTTGCTCCTAGACCATGGTTCTGTCCAAATACGTGGCACTTCTTGCATGTGTTAAATTTCTTGCAGATAGTGGGACAATGGCGTATCCCCCCCCCCCTTTTTTTGGTATACATGCAAGGGTCTGCCATTTATGTACAATGCCTGGACTAGTGGCCGTGCTGTCCAGTATACCACATTGATAAAGATTTCCTGGCATCTACTTGGATTCATGTCCTTAAAGACGTGCCTTTAGGCGTCGTGCGTTTCCTAGCGGATTTCCGCTGAACTATACGTCATACACTTGCCTTTGCTTCGAGTTGTCGACAAATTCAACTTCGCCCTGCCATCTGCTAGCCGCCTGGTTAGTTCACATGGTAGACCGGCTGCCCCGGAAAGGCGGTGGTCCCGGGTTCGAGTCCCGGACCAGGACGAATTTTTCTTCAACTGCGAGGCTTTCTTTCGAGGAAACCGGTTGGGTTTCCATTGTAGCAAATTGCTACATTTGGGTGGATGTCTCAGTTTCCCTTTAATTACTTATCTCCACCTAGCGGATTTCCGCTGAACTATTACGTCATACACTTGCCTTTGCTTCGAGTTGTCGACAAATTCGACTTCGCCGTGCCATCTGCTAGCCGCCTGGTTAGCTCAGATGGTAGAGCGGCTGCCCCGGAAAGGCGGTGGTCCCGGGTTCGAGTCCCGGACCAGGACGAATTTTTCTTCAACTGCGAGGCTTTCTTTCGAGGAACCCGCTTGGGTCTCCATTGTAGCAAATTGCTACATTTGGGTGGATGTCTCAGTTTCCCTTTAGGTAAGCTTCCAGTCTAGAGTTATTCCCTGGAATTTATGTTCACTGCTCACAGATAGTTCCTCTTGATTAATCGTGAGATTTGGCACTGGTGTCATGACTCTTTTGTTCGAGAAACGTATGCACGTACTTTTCTTTGCATTTATTTTAAATCCATTTACATCAGCCCATTTAGACAGTTTGTTTAATCTAAGCTGTGCCTGTCCTTCGCAGATAGCAATGTTGCATGATTTGAAACCTATCTGTACATCATCGACATACACAGAATAGAACATGCTACGTGGAATAACTGTATACAAGGAGTTCATTTTTACAATAAAGAGTGTGCAACTAAGCACACCCCCTTGTGGCACGCCAGCCTCCTGGGTGAATGTTCTAGATAAAACATTGCCCACTCTTACGCGAAACGTCCGGTTAGACAAGTAGCTTTCGAATGTGTTTAACATGTTTCCACGGACCCCCATCGCGGAAATATCTCGCAGAATCCCGAAGCGCCATGTCGTGTCGTACGCTTTCTCTAGATCTAGAAAGACCGAAAGTAAAAACTGTTTGTGTATAAACGCATCTCTGATGTTTGCCTCGATGCGAACAAGGTGGTCTATTGTTGACCTACCTTCTCGGAAGCCACGCTGGAAGGAGTATAGTATTTTGTCATTTTCTAGGAAACAAATTAGGCGCCGGTTTATCATTTTTCATACAACTTGCACAGGCAGCTTGTTAGCGCTATTGGCCTGTAGCTGCTAGCTAAAGACGGGTCCTTGTCTTGTTTAAGAATCGGGATAACTATGGCTTCTTTCCACAAGGACGGAATATACCCAGCCGCCCACATGGCAATAAAGAGAGAGAGGAGTGTTGTCAGTGTTTCGGGGTGTACCTATCATTTCGTACATGATACGATCGCCACCTGGCGCCGAGTTGTTGCAACAAGTGAGAGATGCTTTAAGTTCGGCTAAGCTGAATAGTCGGTTTTAAGCCTCATTTGATGAACCTTTGCGATTAAGGGGCTGCCGCTCTTCGCGTTCTTTGAACTTCAGGAAAGATTGCGTATAGTGCGATTCCCTCGATACATATTCAAAGTGTTCACCTAGACAATCCGCCTCTTTTTCCAGGCTATCTCCTTGGCTACTTACTAAGGGTAGAGGATGTGACTCCCGGCCTATTAGTTTATTTACCCTATTCCAGACTTTTGTTTCGTCGGTGTATGAATTTACACTGGAAATGTACCTTTCCCAACTCTCTCTCTTTGCACGTCGACGCGTTCTTCTGCCCTGTGACTTTGCTTGTTTAAAATTTATCAGGTTTTCAGCTGTTGGGGAGTTGCGAAACAATCCTCAGGCTTTGTTTTGATTTTTACGTGCTTTTTGGCATTCATCATTCCACCAAGGCCGGCGACGTTTATTAGCCAGTTCATTAGTTTGTTGTATGCACCTTTCAGCAGCGTCAATGATAAAACCGGTTCTATACGCCACAGCATCGTCTGTGTTCAAAGAGGCAATGTCATCCCGGCCTAAATATGTTATTTGTCGGAAAAGTTCCCAGTTAGCCGAGTCAATCTTCCATCGGGGAACGTGTGGCGAGCATCTATCTTGTTCTGTTAAGCCTAGCATAATTGGGAAGTGGTCGCTCCCAAAGGAGTTCTTGAGAACGGACCACTCCAGGTATGGCATTAGTATACTCGATGCTATACTTAAGTCAATGGATTAATATGTGTTATGTGTAACGCTGTAATACGTAGGCTCTTTCTTGTTAAGTAATGATGCGCCTGAAGAAAAACAGAAAATTTTCAATTAGGCGACCTCTCGCATCGCAACGTGAGTCTCCCCACAAAGTGTTATGTGCGTTTAAATCTCCGACAACTATGTATGGCTCCGGAAGTTCATTTATGTAGTTTTGGAATTCGGTTTTATGTAGTTGATAATTGGGAGGGATGTATATAGAGCTGACAGTGACCAGCTTGTCAAACAGCACCCCTCGGACAGCAACTGCCTCTAGGGGCGTACGAAGTTTTAGTTCCCGGCAGGCAATACCTCTGTCGACTACAATAGCCACACCACCGGAACACACGACTGTCATCGCGGTCTTTACGAAAAATGGCGTATTGTCGGAGAAAATTTGTGTCCGTGTGTTTGAGGTGTGTTTCTTGGACACACAGCACCTTTGGATTATACTTATGTAGGAGTTATTTGATGCCATCAAGATTGTGGAGGAGTCCTCGGACATTCCACTGCAATATTTGTGTATCCATGTTGAATGTGGTTTTTGTGCTGTGTGTTAAGAAAGAGAAATTACTTCACAGAGCCCTTTCCGGGCACCGTGATGCGGTGTTTTTCTTGTTTGGAGCGATCGCGTGAGTATCGCGGCTACTTAGGCGCTAGTGGCGCCGTCTGGCTAGTTGTTGTGTCTATAGCCTCTTGCGAGGCGCTGGACACGCGCTCTTGCGAGCGGTTGGTTTGACGAGAAGGCCTCGCCTCGAGGGACGAGGCCCTGGAGGCCACCAGCCCGGAGGTCGATGGCCCCGTGTTCTGAGATGGCGGAGCAGTGTTAGCTGCAGCCGCCGAGGGGGCGGATGGCGTCGCTGGCAGCTCACCGCGTGTGAGTCGGACAGCCGCCGGAAACCGTTGTGTCGCTGCCCCTGACGCGCCACATCGGCAAAGGTGTTCTTCGGCAGGTGTGATACCCGCCTACGTGCCTCCTTGAATGATACGTTCTCCTTTACTTTGAATGATACCATTTCTTTTTCTCCTTTCTAGGTAGGGCACGACCACGAGTATGCGGCGTGCTCCCCATCACAGTTCACACAGTGGAGAGAATTTTCACATGGTTCAGAGAGATGTTCGTTCGCACTGCATTTCGCACAAGTCTGACGGCCTCGGCAGTTCTGTGAACTGTGGCCAAATCTTTGGCATTTGAAGCAACAGAGAGTATTGGGGATGTACGGCCTTATTCTGATTTTAATGTAACCTGCCCTATGGTTTGTGGCAGCACACTGGAACCGAAAGTGAATATTAGATGCTTTGTGTCAATTTCTTTACCATCACGCCTCATTCTGATTCGTTATACATTCATTACGTTTTGTTCTTTCCATTCTTCCAGAAGTTCAGCTTCGGTCAGCTCCATGAGATCATCATCGGAAATCACATCGCGGATGGTGTTCATGGTGCGGTGTGGGGTAACGGAAACGGGTATGTCCTCGAGAGACACTAGGTTACATAGTTTTCCATGTTGCTTTTTGTCGTGAAGTTCCAACAGAAGGTCGCCACTTGCTAGTCTGGTTGCCTTATAGCCTGGGCCAATTGTCTGAGTTAGACTTTTGGAAACGAGGAAAGGCGAGATCATTCTCGTTGTCTTTCCTGGTTTCTCGCAGTGTTTTACTTGATATCGGGGGAAATTCTCCGTGTTACGACCAAAAAATCTAAATACTTCTTCGGTGCGCCCTCGTTTCTGAGGGCGATCAGAGAGTTTGGGAAAGGAGCTATCCATAGAAATTTTGCAGTTTTCGGCAGTAACGCCAGCCGCCCACCGTCGAGCCCAACAAGGGGACGCCACAGGTCTTATAAAAACAAGTCCTGCGCACGCCAGCCGTACGTCGCCAGTATATTCGAATATGAAATAACCTAAGTCGGCTACTCATACAGGGTTAACCCTCGCTGCCAAGAAGATCGGAAGTAATATAGAAGAGAGTAGAAGACAGGAAAGATTAAAAGGCGAGAGAGAAAGACGAAGATTGGAGAGAGATACAGGAAAAGGCAACTACCGATTTCCTCCGGGTGGGTCAGTCCGGGGGTGCCGTCTACGTGAAGCCGAGGCCAAAGAGGTGTGTTGCCTCCGCCGGGGGGCCATAAAGGTCCAAGCGCCCGGCTTCGGCTCAACCTCCAGGATCCCCTTTTCCCGGGACACGGCTAAGCCACGCAAGGTAAAGCACAGGAGGGTCCAACCCTCGTGTGCTGGGGTACGTGGTGGCGTAACTCACAAAACGCCTGCTTGCGCAGACGCCCCTGCGGGGAAGAGCTCGCATGGAAGACGAGGCCTTGAGCAAAGCCATTAAGGACTCTATATGCACAAAAAGAATCGAAGAGGAGAGAAATGCTGTCTTCTCCTTTGCACTTAAGAGGCAAGCTTCCTGCTGTCTGCAGTAGTGATTTCTTGACCATCAAGGGCAACGATTGTTGTGTAATGTTTCACCTCCGCATTGAGGATAATCCTTCACCGCATGTGAGGTTTTCCGTCACGGTTTTCGCTGGTCTCTCACTTGCAGTCTCGGCAGGTATGATCAAGCTGGTTTCATTACCTTGTAGAGGCGCAGTTCCAGACGCAGTGCGTGACATCCGGACGTTGTCCTTACTGCTCCGGCAGCTATAAAACCACATGACAAAGACGCCAGGAGTTTAGAGTGCATCGAAAACAGTGACAGTGTTGCAGCGTGTTGGCTCCTTGCTGAATGAACTGTCTCAAGACAGTGACACAACAAAACAATACTGTGCGTTGTTTCGTCTGCTAAATGAGCGAATCGCTCTCGCACTCGCCGCCCCCATTCGTCGCTACAGTGCTGAAACACTAGTGTTTTCTAGCATCATGAACTCCATTTTTCCTCACGCCTATAACTTTGCTAGATCAGATTCGACGTTTACGTTACCCCATCGTGCAACTCTGCGCCCCGTTTGTTCCAAGTATAGAGGTGATCCACTAAAGGAGCAAAACGAAGCCAACGTTCTTTCCTACACTGGCGAAAGGGTGAAGTGCATGCAGCCGCACGAAAAGACGGTAACGCTAATGGTTGATGAAATCCATATCAAGCCATACTTTGATTATAAAGGGGGCAGTATAATAGGATCTGCCGCCAATTCTCAAGAGGCAGCCACAACAGCTCTTGTTTTCATGGTTCAGTCGCTCCTGTCATCCAACAAAGATGTGCTTCACATTCTTCCTGTATCTACAATGACTGCTGAAATCCTTCATGAGTTCTGCAAGAAGATTATTTTAGAAGTAGAATCTATGGGCCTCAGGTTCATTGGCGTGGTTAATGACAACAATTCACTCAACAGCGAAATGATGTCGTCTTTCGCATAGAACCATGAAGTAAGCATTGTGTATTCTCATCCAGCTGACAAAAATCGTCCTCTTTTTTATGTCGTATACCCTGTGGCAGGTTTCGGTGGAGGCTTGAACTCTGTCAGAACTTTTCCCTCCAGTGCTTCCATCACAAGGTTTGCGGTTTTAACGGATATTGACGACCCCATAGCAGTCCCCTGTGTGTGCTTGTATATTTTAGAGTTGTAAGTAAAGTACGTGTTACTTAACCACAAATTAAGCAATTCACGCCGCTCTGAAAGATCCAGGGGTGTCCGGTCAGCGAAGCTGGCGTCCTTATAAAGAGCTTCTTTGCAGGTCTAGACATTTTCTGAGCTATGTGTACGACTGCTTTTGTAACCGGCAAAAAGACGACGTCGACCGGCTGTTACAAAGCCTCAACGCCATACAACCGACCATACAATTTACTCTGTAGCTAGAAGAAAACGACAAGCTGCCTTTCCCCGACGTACTCGTACGTCGTTTCGACGGTGGCCAACCTTTTCCGTTTATCGGAAAATAACCCATACCGGTCGCTACCTCCACTTTGCGTCCTGTCACCCAACTAGGCACAAGACTTCTGTCGTGTCATCTTTGATTCATTGGGACACCAACATATGTTCCAGTGAATACGAACTCCAAAGAGAACTTCTTTCGGTACACCAAAACTGTCCAATAACGGCTATTCGGCTGCTTTTGTTCGCAGAATCGAAAAACGGGTGCTGAATCCTCAGTCATCCGAGAAACGAGCTTATCAAAAACGGGCCAGCATTTCCTACATACCTAGTATCAGCGAAGCGCTTTCAAGGATATTTTCAAAATATGACTTACGCGTTGCGCATGTGCCATCTAACAAGCTCCGCAGCAAAGTTGTCAACGGGAAGGACCACTTCCAAGACGAAAAGTTCCCGGGGGTAATCTATGGGATCCCGTGCCAAGACTGCAACTTCTGTTATATTGGCGAAACAGGAAACTTCATTCGACGACTGAAAGAGCACAAGCGCGATGTTCAAAGTCACCGCCACGTGTACAACGCACTGGCCGAGCATGTGCACAAGAGTCAGCACTCTATCGCTTGGGAAAATGCTGCAGTCATGGCTAAAGAGAAAAATTCGTCAACGAGACTGCTGCTGGAATCTCCGATGATACAGACGACGCCAGATACCGTTATCGGGACAGATGGAAACGTGTCTCAAGTTTATGCCCGTTCATTACGTCATATACTGCATATTTAACTGGACAACGATGCTACGTCCGCTGCATTGTGAACAAGGAACCTGTACAGGCTCCGAAACGTCAAAACTTTTTTGACTTGGTCAGTGACCGTAATTTTCATTAACCCCACATACTGAAATGCATTAGGAACAACTGTATAAATCAGAAAAACCAAGAAACACGTTCCTACTTTCCTGAAATGAGCCTGTCTGGAATATCGCCCGATGGGCCGCCCAGAATGAAAGCTGCATCATTTGAAGTCGTACGGCCGCTATATTCATTGGAGCAGACATCGCTTCTCAAGCTTGGCTACAAGCTCAATTCTAAAGCCATCAATCCAACACCTATGGAGAGACAAAATGTAAAATTGGTGTTAAACGTCATGAATCTGTTTGTCTCAAACGCTTTTGAGATGCGTGGCGAAGCCCTCAAAAACACATGTGCTAGTTCAACCGCCCTCTTCATCAACATTATAACGAGGTTATGGGAAATCGTCAACGTAAAGACCCCTTCCAAAGGTCGCCGACTGAATGACACCTTGCAAAGTTCAGTGAATTCCACGGTGGATCAACAGCTGGTTTTCCTTGATGGTATGGTAGACTGGCTGGACGCTTGGGACAGCGTCAGCATGAACAGTGGCTGATTGACAAGAGAAACCGATTCTCGGTTGAGACTAACTTGCTACTCTCTTGTTTAGTTGTCTCGGTACTGCTTAGAAGAGCTCAAATTCAATTATGTTCTTCTAGGAAAATTTCAAATAGACACTCTTGAAAATCGCTTCGGTCGCTACCGTCAGCTTGCTGGCGCATAGTGTCATCTCTCCATGCGGCAGCTTCCAGAATCTGAAAAGAAAATCCGGCTGCAAAAGCTGCTGAAGGTTCCGCGGCCACACAGCAACAGCGAGAATGACACAGAAGTTTCACAACACAACTTCTCGGTTCACATTTCTAATGAATAAATTTCCAGCCCAAAGCACGACATTGAGGTCGTTCCCTGTATAGCTGGATATTGTGCTGATTCAGCTCTGAAGAAGCTGTCGCGCATATTTTGCAGCAGCATACTCGTCCTGGAAAGCAGGAATATAGATGTCGAATCTAACACAATGATTGCCAACCTGTCAAGAGGAGGCTTAAGATTTCCGCAGCCATGTACTGTGCACATGGTGCTGGTCATGGCGCCTGTTGTCGAAAAACTCACCAAGGGAGAAAATGCAAAGCCGTTCCTCGCATCCAACAACCAGCGCGGCATTGTCAGCTTCATTGCCACATCACTGCTGGGAGATGTTGAGCTAGAGACTTGCGAAAATGGCCATACGTCAAAGACCCTCGCGCGGCATATAGTGCGTGCTGCAACAAATCTCGCTTTGAACAACTTTTGCAGACTGTGAAATGACACGATCCAAAGCACTGCACAAAAAAATGCTGCAGACAGAACGATCAAAACGCTGTGTAAGAAATGAGATGGGTTGGTTTTAGCCTTGCTTCCCAATATAACCATTTCTACAAATGCACTTGTGACCCTTGTTTCAGTTTGATGCCGTGTATAGTGTAAAGGCAGGTGTAGATATTTAGGACCGGCCTTGAAACTACAGAAAAATTTATTATACCCAGGTGCGCTTGTTCAGGTCACCTAATTTCCTAATGCAGACAGCGTAGGAAAAAAAACGCCCACCGGTTTTCACTAAGTACCCATGCAAAGGAGCGGCTGTGGTGCAGGTGGGCAACTAGCGTGACGTATCGCTTTCCCTAGACGAGTCTTGTCTAGTCTAGATGGTGCTGCAGACACGGCTCCTGCCAGCCTGCCTGCGTTTGTGGCATGCCAGGAACGCTGTCGCTCGTAGGCGCCGACGCGTCCAGCGCAAGTCACGCGACATGTCGCGAAAGGGAAGGTACCTCCGATAACAGTCGCTCGAGAATACCTTTCCTACATGCGTAGTTACGTTAAACCAAGTTAAGACCTAGCAGCAACCAATGTAAGACCTAGCAGTAGCAGCCAGTAAGACTTGAGGAGTGACACTTTCGCTGTGCCTAAGCTTTACACGACCGAGTGCAAACTTGCCTGCATTTTTTTTCTTTCCTGGTGTCAACACATTCATTTCTAAGATAGATGTTACAACTTCGTATAATCAATTACCTTCAAGAAATATTTGTATCGTCATCTGTCAGAGATGGACCACCACACTTGGGGCTTCTTGAAAGAGGTTGTTGAAGGCTTTCAATTTCTTAAGGCTCGCTTTAGCATGGATTATATTTTCACTGCATCCCGTAAATAAATTTCATGGTTTCCTGTTTCCCATTATCGTGCGTCTTATTTGGAATGTTTTTACCTAGATTTACTTAACCGTGTCCGTTGAATGATCATTCCTTGAGAGATCAAAATTTTTTACTTGAAGTTACATTCGGCAACCCTTCCTGTTAAAACCTGGTTAGAAAAAGGGGCTGTTTCGTTAGTTACACATACGAAGGCATCTGCAAGCAAAATGTCATTCGGCAGCACTGAAAAGAAAAAAGCTCCTGAACTACGCAAACCATCTATGGGTCATCTTAGAAAGAAAAAGCATGATCATAAGAATGGCTCAGGCTTTATAAGTATGCTGCACAAAGAATGTTTTTGGATACACCTTTCAGCGCTTTTTTTGCACCAAGGGTTTTTGTCATTAGACACAGAGCCAAAGAAAATGTACTGATACCAAGCAAAGTTCGCCCTACTGCAGCTTCATTTTAGTCCCTGAAATGAAGCTGTCAAATAATTTTTTCACATACGCTCATCTGTCGGCAAATGGCAGAGAACACTTATACGAACCTAAAGTTTTACTTCGGCCTTTGCACCGCAAGGTGAATAGGAAAGTTCCATTTTGGCTTCAATTTCGCGTCAAACCGTTGTGCCCGTCGCGTTTTTAACACGAAAGTGTTTTATGCCGGGGTCCACCAAGACTTCGCTGACGTATTTCCGTCACGGAAATACGTCATACGGAAATACGGAATGACGTTCTTACAATGTACACGAACATAATACAAAGAAAGAAACCAGAAGAAAAAGTTCCACAAACATGCAAAATTTGGAAATCGAACCCACGACCTCTCGGTCCGCGACGATAGATCGCCGAGCGTTTAACCCATTGCGCCACAAACGCATTTGCAGAGAGCTACACAGACGCGCCTTATATATCTAACACTCCTCCGTGTACCCGCGCTCTTGCTCGGGGCGGTGCCGCCGCCTACGAGCAGAAAAGAGAAGTACTGCATTATGACACTAACGCGCACCGACAGTGAACGCTTCGGTGGTCTCAGCACTACGACGCCTCGATGCCAGCATTCGAAGGGACGCTGGCATCAAGAAGCACTACCAACGCCACCTAGGTGGCGTTGGTACACCGTACTCAGCACAGCGGAGCGTGGCCTCCGCAATTAGCTCTGAAAATGTTTCTGAAGTTGATCGCGGAGGCTGCAATTACGACGCGCTGTACGCGCTGATTTGACTCGGTGACGATTCAGTTACGTGCTTTGTCTTGCGCGTTGTATTAGTGTGTCAGTTACGTGCTTCGTCTTTCGCGTTGTGCTAGCGTGTGCAGCGTAGTGCAGCTTCCATATGCACGACGGTTGCTCATGGTCATCGACGTTGGTAGTCGTGATGGAGGAGACGTGCCACCAGGCGTCAGCGTGGGTGCATCAACGCCTAAGGGCGCTTTAGCCACAAAACACCAATAGACATTATATATCAATGTGCAATAAACATTACACTACTTCTGTGAAGACACGTTTCACTTTCGTGTTCTATACCGATTCCTATATAAGAGGGATCAACCACATTTTTGTATCACTCCTGTGTCTTGTTGTTTTGTCTCAAGAAGAAAATATTATGCGCTGGTCTGTGTCGCGCGTGCGTGTGTTTTCCCTGTGCGTTTCGTCTGCGCAATTCGGCTAAGCGTCCTAATGATCGAGCTTTAATACAGATACGAGGGGTTTTCAATATAGTTGTTCACCGCGCCAGAGTAAGTAATCCTACTTCAAACAGCACATTTATTTTATGCTAATTTTGTGTACTTACTATAGTGACGTCAACGCTGAAATCATATTTTCTTTCTAAAATGCAATTTTCTTATGTTATTATTTATACGACTGAGAGCCCATTTGTATTTTGACGATTTCTATCATGGATATTCTCGGCAGTGCTAAACTGCCCCTAGCGACGAGTTGTTGAGCTTGTCTGAGAAATGATGAATTTATGAGTAGCGTGTAAACGCAGGCATAAATGCTTATCGTTGTGGCAACGGCGAGAACACTAAGTTTGTGCTTAACTGCTTAACACCTTTCCTATGCACACCACTTTATCTGCCACGTGGCCATGTACATATACAGCTGTCAGTTATGGACTGTTTATCGGCGTCTATAAACCTCACATGGAAGCAGGACTGTTGCATATCACCTCACGCAATGAAACCGGCCGTACACAGCTCATTGCGATGCTTTTAGACTTGCATACAGATAACAGAAGATAACGCGGGATAAACGGGGTGTAATTACATCCGTGTATTGACGCTGAAGTTACACATTGTGTTCCTCAATGTCAGATTAGCTTCTGGGCGGTAGGCGATAACGGCGGCTATGGTATAGTAACTAAATTGCGAAGGGTGCCCATCGCATGTTACGACGAAGCAGCTTCTATAAAATCGTGTACAGACATCTCCAGAGGGCACAGTTGGTGGCAGCAGTGACAAGCCAATAGCACTTCAAAGGTAAGCCCGTGGCCCTGCTATTTTTGTTGTTGAAAATACCCCATTTCTCGCCTTAAGCAGCCTCATGGCCTTGTTAAGTGTACCTATTGTGTATGTCGGTATTAATGTTTTTGTAATCCTTGCGTGAAAGACCTTTCATTAGAGTAAGGTGACGCCGGAAAGCGGATGCTAACCATTTTACCCACAGTTAAGAACATTGCCTTTATGCAAAGTACTAACTACCAAACTTGTTTTCCATCTTCCGTGTATTCCTCAGGTATTTCCTACAGCGCATTGTCCGTATCGCTTGGAACTCAATGAAAAACTTGTCAGGAATAAATATAAAGGTTTATTTTCAAATTATTTTTTAACATTTTGTAAATGCACTTATGTATGTATGTATGTATGCATGTATGTATGTATGTATGTATGTATGTATGTATGTATGTTGTATGTATGTATGTACGTGTATTTATGTTGATCTTAAAGAACTTCTCTTCAAACGCATAGGTATGTTTTATGCACTGCAACCAAGAATGACCGTACCAATTGGGGATGCTCGCAATATTTTGATCTTTCCTTAAAACGAACACACGCAAATTTCAGGCCATATCTTCAGTCGTCTTTACACGAACAGCACTTGCGCTAGATAATGTCACGAGCTCTTTGCCTTATTCAGGAGACTGAACGTCAGGCGATTGCTTGGTGACGTATTGTCTGTAACCATAGTCCATATGCAAACATACGCAACTCCAAACTTTTCGAGCCCGTATGCATAGTTTCTAGGTCGACACAACGTACGGCACAGTGCGTAATGTATTATATAGAGTTTGTTATATTTTCTCTTCTATTAGGGCAAGATGGTGAAATCATCACTGGCTCTTTTCCTTGTCGCGGTGGTAGCATGCGGTAAGGTCATTTGAAGGACTCACTTTACTATAAGAGTATGCAGTGTGCAATACTTGCGTAATCTTCCACATTTTGTACGAGGCACGCACAAAGAGTCGGCTGTCTGATCCTCTCAATTACCGAGTGCGCTCATAAATGGTGTTAACTTTAGTGTATTGCGAACTGCAATACGAGGTTACAATGCTAATGCTTCTTGATTCTAGAACGTTGGGCAACACATTTCAGAGGGAATCTGTAGTTGGCAGCAAGTTAAGGCTAAAGATTTACATCATGCGTCGCAAATTAGTCGCATTAAATCGGCCATTAGATGGATAGCGCAAGCTCTTCGCTAAACCACCCTTAAAAGATGTATTTTTGCGCCAGCGTATATATGCCTTCTTTTTGCCATGATAGTGTTGTGGCTCACCCATCTTTTCAGTTTAGTTTTTTTCAACGTGTTATTCTCAAGTTATGCTGGAGATAAAAAACACACCGTTTCACGGCTGCTTACAATATAGACACTGAAATAAGGGTCCCCTCGTCTGATAATTTTCACGCACCATCTCTTATCTATTTATTTCTTTTTGTGTGTGACAGCAGCAGATCAGCTGATAAACGTTTAGCCACTCCCTCTTTGTCTTTATACCTTTCATACTTTTTTGCACTGCCCTCTTCTGTTTACCCACTGCGGTTGTTTTCTCCCGAAAAATATTTTGCGCTACTCGCACGCTGATTGTGAGCCCGGAGCAGCGCCTTATTTTACTAATCATAAGTATCTTAATGGAGACGCCTCAATAAAGAAACATAATACTGTCGGTGCAGTTACAGCGACTTGCCGGAAAAAGGATCTCGCAGCACCCATTTACTTGCATATATTTAAAATATTTACCCATTTGCCTTGGAATATGCACTTATATGCGCTGCATTTATGTCGCACTGCGGTGCTGGACTGGAGATGTAAATGCCGAGGGAAAACCCGGAGATACGGGGCAAGAAGAAAACACAATTTTTTATGTTGTTCTATTTTACAGCACTGTAAACGTGGAAATAAAACATGAAAATTTCCTCATACGGTTATAGTTGCCATTATCTGCTGTGTAGCACACAATTTTTCAAGCGATAACGACGACAAGAAAACGACAGCACAGTTTTCAAGTGTCTTCGTTACATACTTTCAGTTCCGTTTTTAAGTTTAGCGTAGCTTTCAAACCTATAGCGGAATACAGGACGCATTCTGGGATTGGTCCACACTGCCATCTGCGACTCCGCGAAGCACTTCGAACCGTGAGCTTCGTGGCAAGGCTTTTGCACCAATCAGCTGTGGACACCCATAGCTTTTCGGCTGCTGCAGATACCATCGTCATCTGAGAGTTGTGAACAAGCTCGTCTTTGTTTGGAAATATTCTTAACAAGCTTAGCAAAAAACTAACAAGTAAACGTGTTCGAAAACTCGCCTTACGTGCTATCAAATTTGAATGTGGAAGCAGCCGCAACGAATTCTAATGCGAGTGGGTCCAGCGAGAGTGACTCTGACACTGAGTAACCCTTTCCCCAGTTATTTATTAGCAATTTTTCATAGAATAGCATGTATTTGGGGATAATTATTTTTTGCAGGAATAATAAATATACCATAACTTTAATGAAATTTATATTTTACCAAACCTTCCGGGAAAAAATCGAAAAATATATACCTTTTTTCTTCGCGCTAACAATGTCGGGTAATTTTTCATTCCTTTGTGGGGCGTTTTGTCGCTTGATCATCTCAACTCAAGTTCTACTTCATTTCTGTACATGTTGTCTGCAGCGTAGCATAAACGAATAGAGAAATGACGGCAACATAGAGCGTCGTCCTTGTATTCGTTTGTGTTGCGCTGAACCTAACTTGTAGAACTCGTTTTAAGTCGTCGAACAAGGTGCATACAACTGCTTCATCTTTCTTGTGTCTAAGCGGCGAGAATGGGCGGCGTTGTTCTGGCAGTTAGCGGGAATACGCACCACCCAAAAAAGTCAAATCGTAGCGGTTGTAAGCTAGAGAGAACAATAATGTGGCATAGTTCGGGCTGATATTGGTTAAACCGCTATTGCTTTGTAAGCGAAGCCAAGACACTGGCAGTGAGTAGCTTGTCATGTCCGCAGGTTTGCTGTGCCGCACAGATGGTCGCCTTCTGGATGCTAAATCACTCACCGACCCAGTCACGGGGCTTCTAGACAATACAGTGCAGGCGAGAGAGCTCACCGAGGATCTTGTTCCAGGAGCTGGAAAGAAGGCACTAGGCCCGCTGAGCGAAGACAGCCCGTCTCCGCCGAAAGCGGACCCTCCTGCTGGCTTCAAGTAGAAAAAGTCACGAAGCTGCTGAGCTGCCTGCCTATAAGGAATGTGTTCGAGACCTTAGCTAATAAAATTCGCTATGTTTCGTTCTGGATGGGCTGCATACGAGGAATTTGCCATGAGACATGCCTTTAAGTTGATGCTCGTACAGCAATGCTCAACGGCACAAAGCATCACCATGCGAAGTGTGCACGAAGTGCTAGTTTCTTGGTGTTTTGTTCTCTGCCTCATTAACTAATTGTGGTAGTGCTTTCAAAGCATATTGTTACGCGTTCACGGCTGAATGAAATTGTGTTATTAGAGACAAGAAACAGGACAGAATTGTAGACCCACAACCGAATGCCCAGCTAAGCCGTTTCTTACTAATCATTTTTTAAAAACTTCAGATGACTAAATAAGTAAGACAGAAAACGTTTACCTTATATAATACATGTAGTCAGTTCGAAAGCTTCTCTGCATATAACACTTTACAGAACTTGTTAAGGTATTTATTACGAGCGCAGTTATTTATTCCCGCACATCTTACTTTGCAGAGGGCGACATTCACGATTTTTTGTAAAACCCAATTATAACGCTCCGGATGGCTGGTATACGTAATGTAGCACTAAGATCCCAATTAGTCCGCCGTACTTCACCTGCATGTCAGGCATAAGCCACCTTTAATTTCAAACAAATACAAACAGGGCGCATTCTTTAGTTGAATTGAATTGATTTTATTTGTTTGACGTGTGGAACGGTCCCCTAAGCTAAAAGCTGTGCAGCAGCTTCACAAGTGCGCGGGGGCCATGTTATCACTTAACAAGAGTATTGTAACTATTGACAACTAATTTATAAGTCAGCACAGCACTAGCTTGTAACCCACTGAACACAAGACGTTTTGCTGCCGTCTTGAACCCACCAAAATGAACTAGAACGTTCACAACTATTCAAGACGGCTACAAGACGTCTTTATACGTACGTCTTGAGGCCGGCTTGCGAAGGACGGCTTGAAGGCGTCTTGTTAAGCTATCATCTTGCTAAGACGGCTAGAAAACGTTTTGTAGAAACGTCTCGAAGATATCTGTGCAGATTCTTATTCAGATATATGTATAAAATATGCATTTAAGTTCTTTCCGTTGCTTTATGCGGTTGTTGGATATCTAGCACCCATACTGGCCCAGTCTGTGCTTAAAACATGTACATGCACCCAGTCTGTACTTAAAAACATGTACATGCACTGCCTTTCCTTTGGTCTGTCATTTTACCATCCTGTAAGGTGTGCAATTCCATTGGTTGCGCTGTACGTCCGGTCGTAGCGTCTATATGTATTTCACGAAGAAAAAAAACATAAAGCAAACGTAAAAAAATGTGCTAGATTGAAGGCAGCATACATGCAAGACCTAAGGCCTTTAACCACATTAATTGAGGAGACAGAAAAAGTGAAAAATAAATCCGAGGCTTGTACGTGCCTAAACTATGAAGCAGACCGTAGGTGGAGACTCGGGATTAATTCTGACCACCTAGGATCTTTAAGATACACACCAATCTAAGTACAGGAACGTTGTTGCGTTTCGATCCTATCGTACCCGCGATCTCGAGCTGAGCAGCGCGATGCTATAGCCACTTAGCTACCGTGGCGGGTAATAGAAAAACGTGTGCCTACGCTGAGCAGCTGCGCAAATTTAGTGTGAGCGTTAGTTTCAGATAGATGAATAGGCGAGTCCGATTATATATTTTTGTGGCAGAAGATCCATCGGGTTTTTACCTGTGCGGTTTTCTGGAGGCTGTCACAATCGGCGTTTTTCGCACGATGCTAGCTCAACTTCCACGCCAGCGCGTTATTTGACAGTTTTTCGCTCCTACCGAAATCTGCACATTGAGCTGCATCACAATTCCGCTGTCAGCTGTTCAATCAGTAGTAAAAAAACTATAGTATCGCAACTTCATCAATTTCTTATAACGCTTTTCACCGTCGTGCACTCCGAAGTTGTGAGACTGATTCGTTCATTTCATCGCTCTTTCAAATTAAATATCTATATACGCTCAAAAGCTATAGCTAAAACTGGTGCTATAAATAATGATGTGCACTTTGGGGGGAGAGCAGCATATCATGGCATTTCATCTAGACGTGTTTGTTTTGCCCAATTATTTGCAACCACAGCACGGCGATTTTAGAAGTGAAACACATATTATAGTAAGCGTTGCCCGAAATTTTAATACTGCAACGTTTATTTGCGACATATTTGAAAGGCTTTGAATGACCTTGCTTTGTATATTTACTGGAATACTTTTCACAATAGAAGCGCGCACTTAACAAACTCGTAACACTGCACCAAAACCGATATTGCAGTCACCAGGACTGCGCACGGTTGGCCAGCAGCTCAGTACAGCCATATACAGCCGATGCATGGCGGGGGAGGGGGGGTATTATGCCAGCGTCTACCTAGATTGGAGCGCTTAAGGCGGGCAAATTTGCTTTAGAAGTAAGTTTGTAGTCCACGTGCACTTCTCACAACGTTTACAAGGGCTTTTCAAAACAACAAAATCACCTTCGATAATTAGCGGTATCTTTCAGAGCCGCGTATACTGAATCTATTTTGTCTGCTTTGGACGTGTTATTAGGTGCACATTACAAAATTGCGATATCGTTTAGTATTGCTATGTCGCAGAGTTGTAAACTTGATACTTTCCAATTTGCGAGACTCTTTCGAAAGACAGCGCCGCCATTAATGTGCTTCCAGCCCATACCTGATTTTAGGTTGTATTTTAAATGCAAAAAACGCCATCGAAATCGGTGTAGCGATTGCCGAGAATGTCGATTTCACCATTTCTAAGTATCCGGAGCTAACGGTGTAAGCATTGCGCATTTCAGTGCGAGCGCTCTAAGCGCGTTTCCGGAGTTTCCTTTCTCCGTGCAAACGAAACGCTAACGGCGCCGCGACTGGCAGACATGGAAGCAGTGTTGCCAGGTTTGGCTATATATAGCCAAATTTGGCTACGGGAAAAATGTTTTGGCTTCGACTTGGACGAGTTGGCTATGTGGCTCAGGGCGAAGCTGTGCTGGGTAGTTCAACCATGCTTTTCGTGCGACGGCCCGCGTGCATGGTCGGCATCGAGAATGCACAGACAATTGTACAGAACGGAGCCGGCACATGTAGCATACATGAACGTGTCTCGGATATAGTGAAGAGTGCAGAAGCACCAAGCTCGGATGTAGCGTTTGAAAAGGCTCGAGCATGGCTATATTTGGGCTACTGAAAATCTGCGACTTGGCTGTGTTTGAGCTATAAGTGGCGCCCTAATCCACGCTCCAGAGGTGGCTCTGATCGGGTAGAAGCAAATCTCGAAGGCTGTGTTTTAGCTGGCGGCGCCAGCCGCGTTGCTGAGCGTGTGTGCGTGCGCGAAATGACCCCCCCCCCCCCCGCGCCTTTCCTTCCCTCTCTGCGCTGCCGAGGGGGTCGGAGCGGCCGTGTTTCCCATTCCTACCACCATCGACGCTGCAGGGCGTTTTGCCGTAGGGTGCCTAGATGCCAGCGCCGCCGTTCAGGGTGGAGACAACCCCGCTGGCGCCGCCATATTGAATCACACGACCTCAGTCAGACTCAGCTACGCTTGCGTTCATAAATGGTGTTACTCGCGGCGCACTTCCAAGTGCTTTGCCTTGATGAGTATTTTTTTATCGGTATCGCATCTGCACATCTTTATAACCAATAGCCGTTAACTTGTCGAAGACGTAAATGTATGGCGCCGGGAACATACCCTAAGTTGCCAAATTCAATCACATTTAATATGCCGTGTCTATGTTTGAAATACGCACAATTTTTTTGCGCCTCGATGCTTTGTATATAAGGTTTGCGACCCCCTGTGTGTGGAAGTTTTTCTTTTTCGCTGTTGTATTTTGGTTTACACGTCACACCTCCTTTACCGTAGCCAGCCACTCGCGCACGGAGGTTAGTTTCCCTGGCGTTGCGCGCGCTCTTCTCGTTCGTTGCAATTATTTGACGATATTTGCGCGCAATCATGCTTTTTTGCCCACAAAACTGTGTGCTGACAGGATTAAGCCGGTGTAAAAATAACCGCGATGTGAAAATAAGGTTTAGTTAGTGCTGTAGAAGAAATGTAACGTAACTCGTGTGTGTCAATCTTTCGTAGTAAACACAAGAAACCAAACGATGCACAAAATACATTTACTTAGTAATGTCTAGTACAGTCATTCATGAAAGAGATATATACATGAAAAATTATATGTACTTTGTGGCGCCTGAAGGTTATGTTGAAAGACGAGATAAAAAAATTTGCAAGGTAGGCTCGACACACACAATTCCGGATAGGGAGAGTTTTTTAATTTACTGATTACATGGGGGGGTCAAGTGAGTACATCAACCTTATTGCACACAATATAAATCGAAAACTAGAATACAAACAAGAAAACGCAACCGCGGGTAATATTAATCAAGATATCCAGCCAGAATACATCAGCAACCATCGGATTCGTCGCATCAGCCAAACACATCGATGGCGAGTACAGAACATTTTATAAATAACCATTAGAACACTGATAACTACATTGAAAAAATAAACAACACTGCATACATATCGCGTACAAAAACCGTGAATGAAACCAAGACAGTCGAATACAGATTATCAATGTTTTTGAAAATATAGTTCATGATGATGTAGGGCTGTTGACTTTAACAGACGGCGCCCATCCTGTCGATTTCTCTCGTACTGGTCCTCTTCAAAGTGTTTCTAAGTACAAGTAAAACAACAAAAGGGATTATTGATATGAAAAGTTGCCTTGTAAATACAGAGAACCCATTACAGTGCTTAAAATAAATTTTCGCAGAAGTAATGCTGTATTACCTCGCTTCACACGTTTCGAAGAAATGTACAGGCTACAAGAGACACCATGCCAGAAAGCGCCGAAACGTTTTGTTCCCATGATGCTCCTTAACTCTACTACACCTGGGCATACCGTGCACAGGCATTTAAAGACCGCCACAGTACCCACTACGATCGGGAATGAGCACGAATGGCCATCGGCTTACGAGCACCACGCTACAAATATATTCGTCTAAAAAATCAGCTATATAACGTAACAACCTGAGATCCGCAAGATATCTGCTGAGAAATCAGAGAAAATCACACTGATTCGCTTGCCACGTACACAACAGCCGCTCATGCCAGAAGAAGCACTGCGTTCTTTAGTCCCAAATAACCAGTAGCGAAAAAAGAAACTGAGGGGAAAAAAAGAAACAAGAGACACTCGAGGTGTGCTTGCCGGGAAAAAGTAAAATAGGTCGTTTACATGACGATTTGTAGCTAATGTAAGACTATGTCGCGGCGAAGAATTTTCGTCAGTCCTTAAAATAAGGGTACTACTCGCATAGACTGCGCCGATCAAAACGGCAAAAGCCTATGCGATGCGCGCTCGCAAACCATAGGCTACTCCTACTCAGACAGCATCGGTGCAGTGCTTAGTTCGTGAGCGAACGTAGGTACGTGAGCGAGGACAGAGAATACTTTCTTATTTAAATCAAAAACACGGTGCGATAGTCTAAACTTTCTTGACACCTCGCAAATGTAGGAGTCTCTGAGGTATCTGTTGCCTTCCAGTGATACCGCTTTACTTGGGCTTCTCATCTCTTCCTTCGCTCTGGGTCCCGGGGGAAGCGTAAACAACGAAGCCCTTTACGCGTCGATCCGGTGCACTTGGGAACACAACAGCCCGTCATGTCGACTCGATGCACTTGACAAGCTTGTCATTCATGCGGCTGAACACTGTCCAGCAAGTATAAGCGTCAGCGAAGCATCCGCGCGCACTGTGTCTCGAACTAAGCACCGGCACCAAGCAATCGCAACCGCTCGCTGTGATTCAAGATGGCGTCGCAGCGAAAAACGGCGACGCGGGGGCGGTCAAAGGATGGCACCACCCTGAACGGCGGCGCTGGCATCGAGGCACCCTATTTGGCTGTATTCGGTTGTAGCGCCCTCTGTTCACTGGACGGTGCCTATACTGCGAGCTTGCCGCCGTCTTAAATTAAACGTTTACATGTTTGTCACAGAGCAAATAATGCTTGCTTTTTCCACATTGTGAATAACTATTTCATAACGCGTTTTCGTGTTTTTCTCGATTATCCATGACAACGTGCGAGATATAGCGCTGCACTGACAAATTTAATTCCTAATTATATTGGAGTCATCCATTTTCCGTGGAATGCGTTCGGGACAGTTAGTGTCCCTGTCGGGGCGAAATGCTAAAACACCCGTGTACTTAGATTTAGGTGCACTCAAAGGAATCACAGGTGGTCCAAATTGGTCCGGAATCCCTCAATTTGGCGTGCCTCATAATGCAGGTCGCGGTTGCGGCGCGTAAAACCCCATAATTTTTTGAACGTTAAGGAGAGTTACTTACTCATGACAGGCTTATCACAGCTGCTTCGGTACGAATGCCGAAACTTTAGGACTTCAACTAGTGTCGCTCGTTTGGCGATACAGAACTACGCTGCTTGCTCTTCCAGTGGCCCACCATTCCCTCATTGTTGGCGATCACGAAAGCGATCAGGCAAACTTGCGTAGCCGACGTAATTTGTTGGGCCTGTTTATTGTTATTCAATTCCTGGCTGGCGCGGTAGCGCCGTTCAGAAAATATTGCCGCAAGTCTGCTCCTAAACATGTGTTCTACGACGGTAGCCAGCGAGCCACTGTGTCAAAAGAGCGTCTGCTACCTCTCGCGCGCCTGCTTGGTTTCGTGGGGTGGCGCAATGTGTGCCGCTCGTGCACGCGCACGAGACAGGGGCTCGGACCATCACTGGAAGAGAAGTGCGTTCGGCGCAGAGACGCTCCTGTGGAACGTTCTTTGAAACTCTTCGTGTACATAGTTAGTTGCAGGGCACAGGTCCGCCCTTAATAAACCAGTTTTTCTATTTTACTCCTCGAAATACCGTTACATTCTGGTGGAGGTGCGTGGTATGTTTGGAAGTCCCCTGGGTGCCAGAGACCGGAGCCCCGATCCTCAGTGATTCCAATCTGGAGAGGTGACTCCAGTGCACCAGCGCGCCAGCCGCCGACTTCGGGGAGACCCGCCTGAATTCGGACCGCTTCCCACTGCTACGGCCACACGGACGATGTCTTCCACTGACGCCACGACGATGACTAGCCAGGCGACATCACCCGAGGTCGTCGTGTACCCGCCGCGCATGCCCGAGATGTTCCACGGCGACCCGTACGAAGACGTCGAGGATTGGTTGGAGCACTTCGAGAGGGTCGCAGATGTCAACGGCTGGAACCCAGCACGAAAACGTCGCCACGTGTACTTCGCGTTGAGGGATTCAGCAAACACATGGTACGAGAATCACGAAGCGGTGTTAACGTCGTGGGAAGAGTTTCGGCGACATCTGCTTGCTGCGTTTGCATGCGCCGATCGCCGAGAGAAGGCTGAGAATGCTCTGCAAGCCAGGAACCAGCGCACCAACGAGAGTGTCGGCATGTACATCGAAGACATGTCCCGTCTGTTCAAACGTGCCGATGCAAACATGTCCGAGGAGAAGAAAGTGCGCCATCTTATGCGTGGCGTGAAGGAGGAGGTATTTGCCGGGTTGGTTCGCAACCCGCCACGTACTGTTGCGGAGTTTCGCACCGAGGTGACGACGATAGAGAAGGCCCTGCAGCAGCGCGCCCGCCACTACAACCATGATGTCAGCAGCGCCCCTGTGGACGTTCTTTTGGTAGGCATGGGCAATAACACCGAAGCGTTGAGAGAGCTGGTGCGAACTATCGTTAAAGAAGAGCTTCGGAAGCTGCAGCAACCGCAAGTCGCGTCGACTGTTTCTTCGCTGGCCGCCGTCATTCGGGATGAAGTTAGGCATGCCATGTTAGAACCGCAACCGGAGGTACAGCCTGTTTCACTCGGGCAACCACTGCAGGAACGCCGCGTACCAACATACGCTGACGCTGTGCGTCAGCCTGCCGTACAGACTGCATCATTCGCAGCCCTCAGTGCACGCCCACCGTCTCCCCGCAGTGCATCTTTCCAGGGAGAAAGATCCACGAGTACAGACCACGAGTACAGACCACGGAAAAACGACGTATGGCGTACACTCGACAGGACGCCGCTCTGCTTCCATTGCGGAGAGGCTGGACACATGTACAGATGGTGCCCATATCGGCGAGTTGGCCTTCGTGGATTCGCTGTCAATGCACCTTGCCCCCGCAATGGGGAAAGACCCATAGATATCGAAGATTACTTGTCGCAAAGTCAACTTGCAGCTGCTAGTTACCAACACCAGTCACGGTCACCAGCGCCCGCCCGCTACCGATCACCAAGCCCACGACCCTTTTCAAGTTCCCCAAGGCGTCGTTCAGAAAGCCCGCGCCCGTAAAACTAAAGCCAGCGACCTGGGGAGGCAAGGCCGCTGACGTTCGACAAAGCGAAGATCCTCCGTCAATGTTGCAGTGCAGTAGCGACAAGCCGAAATCGACGACTACGATAAGTACGCAGAAAATTTCTTCAGACTTACTTATTGCCGTGGATGGACATGAATCGAATGCTTTAGTAGACACGGGTGCTGATTATGGAGTCGTAAGCTACGCACTCGCAAAACAGCTTAAGAAAGTTTTGATGCCGTGGAACGGACCGCACGTACGTACAGCTGGGGGTCACCTCATTAGTCCTCTGGGAATATGCACTGCAAGAGTTCTGATTCGAGGTGTAACTTACGTTACCGAATTCGTAGTACTTCCGGACTGTTCGAGAGACGTTATACTCGGTATGGATTTTCTGCACGCAAACGGTGCAATAATTGACCTGCAGAATTCTAGCGTTTCCTTCTCTACGAAGTTGGCCATTGACATGGAGGAGCCTGAGGAACCGGACTACACTGCCTTGCGAGTTCTTGACGCAGACGTAACTGTGCCACCACGAAGCAGTGTACTGGTTCGCGTCAGAAATCAAGCATTCGTTGACTCCGAGGGTATAGCGGACGGCAATGTCGAGCTATTGCTGAAGAAAGGTATTTGCATTGCTACGGGCATTATCCGCTTACGCGATGGGCTTGCCGATCTATTGCTGACAACCTTCGGAAATGAACTTCAGCATGTCGCGAAGGACACTGCCATCGCCTTCCTGCACAGTTTTACTACAGTGACAAGCTTATGTACCCTGGAGTCGGAGCCACCTCCTGCGAAAACTACGAATAAGGCCACAGCAGCAGTTGCAATAAGCCCACACCTATCGCCAGCCGAGGCGAAAACCATACAAGACCTCATAGGTGCTTTTGCAGAGTGTTTCTCTACTTCCTCAAGAGTACGGAGAACGCAGGTTGTTAAACACGGTATAATAACAGATGAAGCAACCAGACCTGTATACCAACACCCATACCGAGTGTCGCCGAAAGAACGGGAGATCATAAAGAATCAGGTGCAAGATATGCTTCAGGATGATGTCATTCAGCCGTCCAACAGCCCATGGGCGTCCCCGGTAGTTCTTGTCAGGAAAAAGGACAACACAATGAGATTTTGTGTTGATTACCGGAAACTGAACAGCATCACCAAGCGTGATGTGTACCCCTTGCCACGTATCGATGACACCTTGGACCGGCTGCGTGATGCAAAGTATTTTTCTTCGTTGGATTTAAAAAGCGGATATTGGCAAATTGAAGTGGACGAAAGAGATCGTGAAAAAACAGCATTCGTTACTCCGGACGGACTTTATGAGTTTAAAGCACTCCCATTCGGCCTCTGTTGCGCGCCAGCGACCTTCCAGCGCATGATGGACAGTGTCCTGTCGGGTCTCAAATGGCAGTCATGCCTAGTATACTTGGATGACGTTGTGGTATTCTCTTCAACGTTCGAGCAGCACGTGGAGAGGCTACGTTCAGTGCTC
Source organism: Dermacentor silvarum (assembly GCF_013339745.2). Classification (NCBI taxonomy): domain Eukaryota; kingdom Metazoa; phylum Arthropoda; class Arachnida; order Ixodida; family Ixodidae; genus Dermacentor; species Dermacentor silvarum. The sequence continues at coordinate 26,052,451 of NC_051155.1, forward strand.
CAGGCTATCCAGTCGGCCGGCTTGACAATCAAACCAGAAAACTGCCAGTTTGGATTTGAAGAGCTTCGTTTCTTGGGTCACGTCATCAGCGCTCAAGGTATTGGACCCCGAGAAGACTGCAGCCGTCGCAGGATTTCCAAAGCCACGAGATAAGAAAGAGGTGCGTCGATTTTTGGGTTTATGCGCTTGCTACAGGCGATTTGTAGAAAATTTCTCAAAAATTTCGGAACCTCTAACAAGACTCACGAAAGAAGACATACCCTTCGTATGGCATACCGAACAAGACACTGCTTTCAAAGAATTAAAGAAGCGTTTGCAATCCCCGCCAATCCTCGCCCACTTCGACGAGACCGCAGACACAGAAGTTCACACAGATGCCAGCAATCTGGGTCTTGGCGCAGTTTTAGTTCAGTGGCAAAATGGAGAAGAGAAGGTCATAGCGTACGCTAGCCGCACTCTTTCAAAAGCTGAAAGAAACTATTCTGCGACGGAGAAGGAGTGCTTGGCAGTCATATGGGCCATCAGCAAGTTTAGACCATACCTCTACGGCAGGCCGTTTCATGCAGTTAGCGACCACCATTCACTGTGCTGGCTGGCAAGCTTGAAAGACCCATCCGGACGACTTGCGAGGTGGAGCCTCAGACTCCAAGAATACGATATTACCGTTGTGCACAAGTCTGGGCGAAAGCATAACGACGCTGAATGCTTGTCACGCGCACCGGTCGGCTCTCCTCCTTCTGAAGACGACGATTTCCCATTCCTTTGTGTTATGCGAGCCGCTGAAATCGCCGAGCATCAACGGGCTGACGCAGATTTGCTCCCACTCATAAAGTATCTCGAAGGGCATAACGTTCAAGTTCCACGAGTGTCTAAGAGAGGATTATCTTCATTCTGCCTCCGAGATAACGCACTCTACAAGAGAAACTTCCAAAACAACAATGAAAAGTTCTTACTCGTCGTACCGTCAGTTATGTGGCCTGAAATATTAGAAGCCTGCCATGATGACCCATCATCAGGCCACTTGGGTGTCACCCGAACATTCGCCAGAATCCATGCAAAGTATTATTGGCCGAATTTATTAGCGTCAGTACAGCACTACGTGAAGACATGTCGCGAATGTCAAAGGCGCAAAACACCACCCGTAAAGCCAGCTGGTCTTCTTCAACCCATAGACCCACCTAAGACTCCATTTCAACAAGTTGGGATGGATCTTCTTGGACCATTTCCCACATCGTCATCAGGGAAGAGGTGGATCGTTATCGCGACCGACTATTTGACACGATATGCTGAAACTGGCTGCCTTCAGCGGGGAATGGCCGTCGAAGTTGCCAAGTTTTTTGTTCACAACATAGTGCTTCGACATGGTGCCCCAATGGTTGTCATAACAGATCGAGGTGCAGCATTTACAGCTGAGTTGATGCAGTGCTTGATGACGATGACTAACACCAGTCATAGAAAAAGCACTGCATACCATCCCCAAACAAACGGGTTGACGGAACGCCTCAACCGCACCTTTGCTGACATGTTGTCAATGTATGTTGACATCGAACATAAGACTTGGGACGAGATCCTGCCCTACGCTACATTCGCCTACAACACGGCCCTACAGGAGTCCACTCGTGTCACTCCGTTTGAACTTGTCTATGGGCGCACCTTCACAACAACTCTGGATGCCATGCTGCCACCAGATAATGACGACGGCAACCCGTGCGACGTTGACGAGTTCCTATAAAGAGCCGAAGAAGCCCGCCAGTTGGCACGATGCCGATTACGCCATCAACAATGCAAGGATGCACGTTCTTACAACAGGCACCGCCGAATAGTTCAGTACCAGCCGGGTGACAAGGTGTGGGTATGGACACCAGTGCGACGTCGCGGACTCTCAGAAAAGCTACTACGACGGTACTTTGGCCCTTATGAGGTTATCCGTCGACTAAGCGACCTGACTTACGAAGTAATCCCTAGTGGAAACGAGCGCACTAAACGCCCTAACATTGCTGACGTCGTCCACATAGTCCACATGAAGCCCTATTACGACCGATAACGAAAAGCCTCAGATTAGTTAACTACCCTCCTGCCGGCATCGGGACGATGCTTATTGGAAGGGGGAGTAATGCCGCAAGTCTGCTCCTAAACATGTGTTCTACGACGGTAGCCAGCGAGCCACTGTGTCAAAAGAGCGTCTGCTACCTCTCGCGCGCCCGCTTGGTTTCGTGGGGTGGCGCAATGTGTGCCGCTCGTTCACGCGCACGAGACAGGGGCTCGGACCATCACTGGAAGAGAAAGAAGTGCGTTCGGCGCAGAGACGCTCGTGTGGAACGTTCTTTGAAACTCTTCGTGTACATAGTTAGTTACAGGGCACAGGTTCGCCCTTAATAAACCAGTTTTTCTATTTTACTCCTTGAAATACCGTTACAATATTCCCGCCTGGAATCTTGATCCCCATTGTTCTCGCGTAAAATCGCGTGCTTGCTGTTGCGTGTTACTGCGCTCGCTTGCAACGTGTTACGTTTCAACTCGTATTGTAATGGTTGCGTGTGACCCACGTGTTTTATTCTTTTCATTTGCGTTTAGTGACTGTGATGTAACTGTGTACTGCGCATTCGGTCGAGCTACAGTCACCCACGCTTCGAATCTATTGATTGTTGGTTGGCACTTCTAAAATATTGCGATCTTTGTGGGTGCCTGCTCATGGTTTCAGACTCCGGAACACGCCGCTTTGCGCATAATTTTCTTTCGCGCTATCAGTTTAACCCATATATTCTGCACGGCTTAAATTAATTCGCATCGACATTCGTACTGCAAGTCATAATCTGAATATGCTAAATCTCGCGGGCTGAAAACGAAACGTTAGGTGAACTCGTAATTAAAATGAACGAAAATCTGGGGCTTTACGTGCCGGAAGCGCGATATGATTATGAAGTACGCCTTAGTAGGGGACGTCGGATGAGTTTTTACCACCTGTGGCTCTAGCGCGCACCCAGTGCACAACACACGGGCATTTTTGCATTTCGCCCCCATTCTAATGCGGCCGCCGCAGACGGGATTTGCGCACCTACAGCACGCCCCATATCTCGTTTCCTTGTTTTTTTTCTCTGGTTATACAAGTATCGCCAGGCTATCTACGCGTTTCCACGCTGTTGTGTTCTTCTTTCGGAAGTGTTACGAGCTAAAACCACTTCTGATTATGAGGCACGCCGTAGTGGAGGGCTCCGGATTAATTTTGACCACCTGGGGTTCTTTAACGTGCAATACAACACAAACACACTGGCGTTTTTGCATCTCGCCTCCATCGAAAGGATCTCCATCGCCTCCATCGAAATGAATCAACAAAAGATACAATTTCGATAAAGGGCTTGCAGCATGTGTATGATTTGAAAACGAAAAATGTCGCTTGCGGCGTAGTTGCGGATGACGTGGCAGCCTCCAACCATGGCACTGGCCTTCTTGGACAAGGCTGTAGTTATCGCCAAGAATCCGGATTTCACGGTAGTATCTCGGCGGCATGCTACCGCGGCTACAGATAAGGCCGAATCGCAGCGATGGCATTATTGCATCTGCATACGGAAGATACCTAGGTCGGATTTCTAACAGTTACTGTTTGCAAACAAGGCTGCGGTATAAATGAGTGGGAACTCTTATAAGTCATGCGCAATAAAATCTTTTTATAGCGAAGTTGAAGAGGGAGCCAAAATTTCGTCATTATATTGATTACTGCCGTTCACTGCAATATATGCGCAATGTCGCGCACAAATTTCAACTTCTATAGAAGAGGGCTTTTCGGCCAGCATAACCACTACATGGCCACGTGCTCGATGAACTTCTAATAAAACAGCAAAAGAAACTTCGGCGTCCTTAACACACCACTTCTTAGCATCTGACACGATTGCCTTTACGATAGCTGCCTTGTTTCAATGTGATGATCTTTCGTGACCGCTTTTAGTTGTATCGTCTGTAGCATCGCGAAACCGGCGAAAAGGTGACGCGGTTGAATAGGTTGCACGCTGCGACACCAACAATGCTCGTCGTGTGCGAGCAGCACGTGGTACACACAGGGAGGCGTGGCCTCTGAAATTGCCCCAGCG